>NW_010243090.1:10244-47899 GCF_000690775.1 Eurypyga helias | reverse complement strand
TGATTCTATGATTCTATGATTAGAAAGTTGTCTTCAGTTTTCGAATGCATCTGGAATACAAATGTACCTCATGATAATACATTTAATTTCAGGTGAGGTAGTTTTATTTAAACTGCTTTATATATTATTTTCTATTTTAAAAACATGTTTTTTACAATACTTTTAGAAATGTTTTTTGTAAGCATTAACTGGAATTCAGCAAATAGAAATCTCTCTGTTTCCTGTTAAATTGAAGTTATCAGATGAAAAATTCAGTGAAATAAAACTACTTTATGAGGTGATATCATTAAAGATTGTGATATCAGGATGTTTTATAGGCAACCTTAAATAAATATGATTTTTCATTATGAAATTCTAAGTTCTTACTTTTGCCAATTCTATACCTTCAATGTAAATGTGCCTTTTAGTACATGTAAGTATTAAGTCCATAATACCATTTGCAGGACATCACAATCTCAGCACCTTTAGAAAACAGGCGCATTCTGATACGATGTTGGATTCACTTCTGTTTGTATAATCAGGGTGCTATTCTGACAGCCGACAGCAATTCTAATCCCTTTGTCAATACTCTACACCACCTGTGATGCAAATTTAAATTAATCCTGATTTTCATGGCTTACTTACAGTTTTTGAGTAATGTAAGTGACACATGTCACAGCAAATCCTACTCAATGTGGAAACCAGCAGTATTTCTGGCACTGCATCTTGGAGAGAGACAATGTTATCTGCTCAAAAAGAGTCACACTGGAGTGACTCCTGGTACCTCTTCAGAGCCAGTATGAAAAAAGCAAAAATCTGTATTTGATAATCCTTTTTGTTGATGCACACCGTTTAAGTTAGAGCTTCTGTACAATGTTGGAGTTGGGATCACTTGGCTTTTTTAGTCCAGGTTGCCAGTTGCAAAGAAAATTAATAAATAATTTTCAGTTCAATCTCTTATTTATTTTGCAGTAAGTAGATGTCACATTGATATGAGCATCGCTTAGGGTAGCACAATACAGTGAAATCCATTACCAACATGCCTGCGTCCAGATATTATTTCTCTATATCCTATCAGCATTTTAACTGTGCATTAATGAAATGTTACTTTGTGTGATTACTATAGCAAGGGGTGAACGATGCATGAAATAAAAAGCTGTCAAATCCTTGAAAAAGTGCTCAGCACAATGACATATGTCTGCTTACTGTATTCAAAGAGTTCAAATTATACTCTTCTCAGGTGAGAAGCACTGAAACAAATGATGATCACTTCATAGGCCCAACTTGGAACATATTCAAAAATCATAAAATTTTCGATGTTTTTTCCCGTTCTAGGCCAAAATGAAAGAAACACGAGGTTAATTTATCCTGTTGTGAATTAATTTTTGTATATGGATGTTTCCTAGGACAGTTGTAGTCAGGCTTCTTAAAAAGAAGTTCTAACTAAGCTCTTCAGGTTGGGAAAATAGAAAATTCTGGAGGATTTGAACTGTAGATACATAAAAATCTCTTATATGAAGAAGCTGAATAAGGTTGAAAATTTACCTTCTTTTTCAGTACATAAAATAGGCGGCATCAAATGAAAGAGGAGTTAAAAGCAACAAAAACCAGTGTTTTTCCACATAACACATAGGGAAGATGTGAGACTCCTTGTCAGAAGATCCTACCAGTGCTAAAAGTCTGCACAGATTCAAACAATGAATGGACAAGCCCATAGGAATTAAATCAATTGGGTGTTACTTAAATACATAAAAGCCATTTCTGGTTCATATAGTCCCTGTAAAAGTTTAATGCCTGGGAGAGTATCAGAAGAAAGCGGAATTTGTGTTTGCCCAGTTTGTGCAATATTCCCTAAGGCTCTCTGCTGCCATCAAAGGGAGGCAGTGATGTCTGCCGTCACCGGACAGACAGACCTTTGGTCCGAACCGGTATGACTGAATTAATGTCAGTGAGTTGTGCTGCCCATGATGTCTTTTCACTGTACATTTTATGAATTATGATAATTCTTTCATGGATTTTATTATGTCCAACTACAAAATATAGCCCCCATGACACAGCTATAATTATTTGTATTAGCGAAGTACTTGGCTCTCAGAAAAGATTTCCATCCCATAGTGCCAAAGGCTGTGAATACAGGCACAGCAATAAGAGCAGTTTGTCCAAGGTACCATAAGAAGATAATTACAACTGCAATTTTATTTGATCCAGAATGGCCTCCCAAATGAAACAGTTTTGTCTGTTCGGAAGGATTCACATTGCTGTTTCAACTCATAGCTCTTCATATCCAGTAATAAAGCAGGAGCACACATTCTGATTCAGTTGTATCACTTTCACATGACTAACACAGTAAAATACAGTGGAATTATTCTTGGTTTACAGTGCAGTAAACAAGAGAATAAAGTTCATTTCAGAAAAAACAATTCGTTACTCACTTCACTCCTACTTAGAATAAATATGATAACTTTGTTTATTGCAGGACATCTCATTCTTGTTTTAGATCCTGACTATTATTTCCAATTGTGTTGACTATTTTGCATTTATCTTTACTATGAAGAACTGATTAAATCCAGGATGCTGAATTTTGGCTTTCCCTGGGAAAAGCAGGATGCTTACAAATCTCTCCAAGGCCTTTGCTGCAGGTTTCCTTTTACCTGAATTCAAATTTTCAAAATTTTTATTATTTGGAATGAGAGGGAAGGAGAAACACCCCAAAAGTATACATACGTTGTGTTGAACTCAGAAAAAAAAAAAAAAAACACCAAACCAAACCAAAAAACCACCCCACAACCTGTAATTGGCTTTAATGAATGGCCAGCTCTGATTGTCAACATATTTTCAGTGCATGTAGCTTGCATATAAATTTAATTTATATGTAATTTATTAATTTAAAATGGAATAAGGGCACATTTCAGTGATACAGCTGAGAGAGGGCAATGTCTCCCTGTGGCAGAGAACAGGCCATCCTGCTCCTACCAGCTGTTGCTGGTTTGCTTATGTCAGATCTGGTGCCCAGCGGTCTCCATCATGAGTTTTTTTTGTTTCACTGAACTGAACTGAAAATTAATACACCAAAACAAATGTGTGTATTCTGCAAACTCAGCAAATTAAATCAGCTCAGTGAAAGCATGCAGACAAGCACCAGAGGCAGCTCATTTTTGGTGCAGGTGAGAGAAGACTTTGGGAGTTGGTCAAAAACAGGGTCCAAATTTAAAATATTATTTATACAGGGATTAGTCCTATTTCACCAATCCAGTAGTTTAATATTGTCTTCTGTTGTAAAATAGAAATTAGAGAAATTCTGTTTCTCCCTTTCTTTCTGTCACCCTTAGACAGACATGGAGTGATTTAAGAGTGATTTTTCTATGTGTATTGTGCTGAAATTTAAATCAACTCAAAATTCACAGACGAAGAGCTTTGAGGGTTGTTTTGTGAGAGACTAACAGCATTTCTGATATAAACGACAGATGTCACAAATCCAGAAGTTTGTTTGAAACTCAGGCAGCCAGCACATGATACTTTCCCCCCACCTCTTCTGCAACTTGATCATTAATATGATTCCACCACATCTCCTTCATTCAGGAAGAGCTTGTGTCTGACTATATTGTAGTTGGCATCAGTGATTGAATTACAGCATCTAGAGTCTACTCTTTAACTCCCACACCCCTCTCAGTCTGAGCCAGAGATTCAATATGATGACTAAGGGCAGTAAAACTCAATTTCTCATTCTGTTGTGTTTCGCCAGGCTGCCTTGTTATTTTTAAGTTTCTCCTCCATATGGTGGCATGCACTTGTCTCCATATTTCACTGTCTTCCAGGGGAAAATCTATTCACTTATCTAGTACCACGTTGCCCTCTAGTGACAAATACTTCACTGCTCTCATGCTTTACTCCATCCATCTCCTGCAGTATTTCTTGCAGTATTCCCAGTTATTTGGTTTGGATTTTTTGGTTGTTTATTTGTTTTGTTTCTGTTTTGGTTTAGAACATGCCCCTTTCTATGCTGTGAAAGTTAATTAAACCTGTCCCTTTGGGATGTTAGTTGAGACAGGCTCATTTAGGTTCCAGTCTGCAAGAAGAGCCCAAGTTTCTGCACTGCTCTCAACTACAGCTATTTATATAAGATGAACTGAGTTCACTCAGGCAAGATTTCTGCTACAGGGCTTAGTTATTGCAGAAATCAGCAGTGAATGTGCCACCATCAGCATGACAGCAGGTAGCCAATATTACCTGGCATGTAGAAAATTAGTTTGAAAACGGGAGATACAGCAAAGGTTTTTGGGAAAGAGGTTAATCTAATCCCATTCTCTTAAGGCGTTCCCCTCCGCCTTGTTTTCCTGATATCTGTGCAGCATAAGTTATTGGCAAGACATTCCTTCACACTCTAAGAGATGGGTTTGGAAATTTGAATCGAGCCACTCTCCTGAGCATTTAGGGAGCAGCTCTCACCCTAAGATCTTGGTGGGCATCTCATACTGCAAATATTGAACAACACTTGAGTGTCCTGAATAGAAGAAACAGAAAAGGATAGATGAGCAATTTTATTTAGGCAAGCAAAACAATTTTTAGTCCTGGACAAACTTGTAGCACTAAGCTTGCAGAGGAGGAGACAGCTGCAAACTTCTCACCTCTTCCCCTGCGACTAAAGGACTGTGCCCCATATGCTACTCATGCTCCTCAGTGTATCTGACATTCGGTGTCATTCTCACGCGGTCTCTGGAGGAAGGAGGGAAGACTTCAGCATGACACCTAAAAATTATTTCAGTGTTTATAAAGGCATGTATAAACTAGCAGACGCTGGGGACAGATAGGAGAATGTCGCATGTAATTCCTGACAAACTTACTGAGATGGGTTAGTCTCTGACTTTGGCTTTGAGTTCATCCAGGCCCTGTTAACTTAATGTCCGTATAAAAAATTCTTTTAAAAAAAGACAGGAGATCTGTGTTCATGGTAAATGCTGTGGCAAGAGCTGATCACTATTCCTTACATGTAAAGAAATATTTCTGGTTTTGCGTTAAGGTGGGCATTTGAACTGCTTCTTTCATTAATTTCATTAATTCAGCGTAATAAATTCAGCACATAAAGACAGTTGTTCTTGCTGTGGCTTTGCTTAATTTAGTTTCCAAAAACACTAGCTTCTAGAGAGACCTTCAGAAGCCATGTCACCAGTATGTTCAATCTGTCTAGAATACACAGTCCCACCAAAAGAAATGGTTGTATTGACTCTGAACAGATCCAGATCTGCCTAAGTTGATGGGAAAACCCAGATGACAGAGAAGTTCACTGACTAAAAATGGTTTTACAGAACCATAGAATCATAGATTGGTTTGGATCTGAAGGGACCTTAAAGACCATCTAGTTCCAACCCCCCTGCCATGGGCAGGGACACCTTCCACTAGACCAGGTTGCTCCAAGCCTCATCCAGCCTGGCCTTGAACACTCCCAGGGATGGGGCATCCAAAGCTTCTCTGGGCAACCTGTCCCAGTGCCTCACCACCCTCTCTCCATGAAGAATTTCTTCCTCATGTCCAATCTAAATTTCCCCGCTTTCAATGTAAACCCGTTACCCCTTGTCCTGTCACTACAGGCCCTTGTAAAAAGTCCCCCCCAGCTTCCTTGTAGCCCCCTTCAGGTACTGGAATGCTGCAATAAGGTCTCCCCGGAGCCTTCCTTTCTCCAGGCCGAACAAGCACAGCTCCCTCAGACTATCCCCATAGCAGAGGTGCTCCAGCCCTCTTCCCATCTTCATGGCCTCCTCTGGCCTCACTCCAACCAGTCTATATTCTTCTTATGTTGGGGACCCCAGAGCTTATCATGATAGCTGATTGGTAAGAAGCCTCAAACCACAGGCAATACTATAAGACCTATTACACTGTCTTTGATTAATACCAACACTACCAGTAGAGCAACATTATATATTTTTTTCAAAACTGTGTCATTCATTTAATAAGATAGTATTTGTTCTTGCTTGGCTTGGACTCACTGTTTGTTTTGGGTTTTTTTTTTGTTGTTCTGTAATCACCTTTTAGACACACAGTGATAAGAAATTGTTTCCTAAGTTGTGAGGCTCATTGTGAGCATTACCAGAAATCGGTATATGCATTAATCTACCATTCCAATACCATTGAGGAACAAGAATGTTGGATAGCACATGAATTTCCAAATTCTGAACATGATGGTGAACGAGGCACCTCCTTTTATTTTTTAAAACTTAGTGTCTGATTGGTTTGTTATTGGTTTATTTTGAGGGAAATGACAAATGTATAGTCCAGCTAAGACTTTCTAGGACTTTGGAAGAGTTGCTTAAACGTACTAATAATCTAAAGTCACCACCTGATGCCAATGGAGAGTATCCTTTCCCATCACTAGAGGACAAGGAACAGCTGCCCTGCACACGTGGTCTTGAAATCCATATACAGTACATTTTTTCATCAGTTTGCCCACCATTTAGGATGACTTTATACACAGCGTCTCTGCTCCTCATTGATTTTTCTTCATTAAATCACAAATGTCACCTTCTCCAAATAATGTGGGCAGCCTTCTGGTTTCAGAAATCTAATATACGACTGTATTGTTTCTAAGATAAAAGGTACTAATAGCAGCCCCGATAAAGATATGCAACTGAAACCAACATAAACTGTTGCCAATTTCTAAATCTCTCTGCTTGTTCCCTGCATACCATTATTCTCTGTGCCATGACATTTACTGTTGCTCCTGAAGGAGATGTTGCATGGAGTTGCCAAAGATGCTATCTGAGAACAGCACCATTAGCAACTCCGCATGAATGTGACCAGACAAGTAATTCAACATTTTGCAGTCACCAGATCATCCTTTTGGGAAGAAAACTGAATGGTGGCAACAACAAAGAAACAAAAAAAAAGAATCTCATCCTTCTGCCTGGAAGGGAAACAAACATTTTCACAAACACAGGAATTAATATGGAAGTTTTGCAGAACTAGGGTTTAGGCAGATTTGTTTTCCCTAACAGATTCATCCATCCTTAATCAGCAGCCCCAGCTGTCCCTGCTGGGAAAGTCTGCATCTCTTTTTCCGCTTTTCCTTGGCTGTGCTGAACTGGCATTTCCAAAAGTAATTACCTTACGAAGAAGTGTAGTTGAACACCCAGAAATACTAAGAATTGTTAATTCAGAGCCAGTTATGTTGATTAAACAAACTGAATGTGCCGGTTCAGCTCAGCAAGAGTCACAGGGTGACAAGGGAAGGATAGCTGCTTATGAACACTGTCTGAAGCTGCAGATGGGAGAAGTGCAATGCAAAGAAAGCACACTTTGTATGTGTGTTTGCATGCATGTGTGTGTGTATGTGCATGGACAGGGATAGCTATGGACCTGATCATGTAACATAGCACTAGGCAGCTGAACAATTAATGGTTTTATTTACTGCAAATTATTTTTAGTAGCAATACTTTAATACTTGTTGAAATAATAAGTTGATTTGCTACCATCAGCCTTGAATAAATTTCACCTATAGTACAGAAGCAACGATATATTGAAGTAAGAAAGTATTTTACAATGTTAAAATCAAATTACATTACAACCAAGGGGTCTGTAATCATGAAATTGAAATGCTGTTACCTTTCCATTTTACTTTACCATTACAATAAGTCACCTCTACCCTTTTCAATAAGCTAAATTATTTCAGGATAGCCCATTATAACAGATAAACATGAGTCCTTGCACAGTGCCTTAGTATTTGTTCTTCTACTGTTGCTTTCTGAATATTAAAATCAAAATAATGCATAGATGAAGTACTGTTGATATCTACTCCTTGCCTGACATTACGCGAAACACTAAGATACATTATCTTTCATCTTGAAGGATTTCAAAGTGCAGTACTGTCTGTTACTGGAATTGCTTATTCTCCACTGAAACTCAGCTGTCATCAAGAGAAAAAAAAGCACTTATTAATTCATTCTGCTCGTACCTCTGTGTGAGCTACAGGGATCTTCTCTAATTTTAAGCTTTTATCAGCGCTGTCTATGCATTATTATTTTATTAAATTGAACTGGGTAAGTGCTAATACCTTACACAAAAACCTGATATCCTTTTATTCATTGAGTGAGTCATTTTACATTCCTGTTACCAGCATCTTTCCAGCTTTTCAATATGGCTAACAACTGCAAAGTGTGGTTTCACAGTGCATCTAACATGATTAAAAGGCAACAAAATGATAGCACATATCTCTGACATTGACCATTAACAACATCTGTACAGTTTTGCCTTATACAGCCTTGTGTTAGACCCAGTTCCACAAGCAGAGACACATTAATTTTGTCCCGTGAATTAATACACAAGTCAGTTAAGCTAAGCGTCTCCTCTTTTCTACTTGAGTGGCTTCTGGGAGCAGTCCTGCAGTGAAGGCGGGCTGGGAGAGCCATCCCAGCTATATAATAGTGGATATCATGGCACACAACCAACTCATCCACTCTTTCACATCTGTGTGGTGGGATTTATACGTCTGTAAAGTGGGCATAAACCACTGCAAAATAATTTTGTCTAGGTGAAACAACTAAATAAAGAGCAAGAATAGAGTCTACTCAGTATCCCAGCTAATTGTAGTAAATACATGTAAGGCAATTTTGCTTCCATCTACATCCGCTGAATATCATTAATCTCAAGGGGAAATGGGCAGTATTGCCTGTGAGGTTTATACGGTCACAGTAGGCAAATACATTAAATCAAATTGCAGCTCAGAAATATGATGGTATCATCTGCTCTTATTTCTATTGTTTAAGCGTGATCTGCACAGTTATTATCACCTCACAGAGACTCACGCACCACATCGTGAAATTTGCATGAAAACAACAGCTGTCAAACAACAGTAATTGCAAAAAAGTACTAGGGTGAAAAGAAGCAGCTATGAATTCTCTTTGGCAAAATTAGCAAATTCATCAGAATTAGCTTCTGCATGACCAAATGGGATGGAATCACATCTACAAGCATGTGGCTCCTCCAAGTACATAAAAGTTAGCATTAATTAAAATGCTTATTTTCCATCTGTAATTTGCAATCCATTTCTATCCAGTCTGCTCTGCGTGTGCACTCCAGCAGAAACTTTGCAATCCAGGCATTTCGATTAAGATCTTCTTTTTCAATAACAAGATGTGGCACACAAAGAACAGTCACAGCTGGGAGCATGGGAGATCATCGCTGTGGGTGCGAATAGTCATTTGCATGCCTCTAAGCCAGTTATGTGGGGCATCAGCTAAAATACCTCAAGGACCACTGAACTCATGGCAGTGGCCATTGGGGATGTTATGCACATATGAACAGGAGGAGGAAGCCATTCTTGATGCCTCCAGAAAAACAGAGATTGTGACAGAGTGAACAAGTATGTACAAATAGACACTTTCAGCCATTCCCTGATGTTCTGCACTTGTACTAGTAACTTCAAGGAAATAACAGATGTGGCCAGATGGGCATGAATTTCTTTCATCATACCTTTAACACATAACTATTTATTTATTTGCCTATTTATTCACAATTTAGCTACCTCCACTACAACACATCAGTGAGATCACACCCTCAGTGGATAAAATCATGTTGGTTTCATCTTTTTTTTTTTTTTTTCAATTTACATGGCTTATAATATTTACATTGTCATATGTTTTATAGTAGATTAGGATTTAAACTCAACACTTGAATAAAAATATCATGTTGGAAGAGGTAAAAGGCAACAAAATATAATGGATACCTAATGGCAGCTACAAAAATTGGGCATATCTCTCATAATCCTTTTATACTAAATTCTGCCTGTTATTTTTCCATTATGCTTATTGAATAACCTTTTATTCCTATTTATTTTCACTTTATAATTCTAGTTTATTATATGTATTACATTTATTATCTTCAAGCACAATAGAATTATAGCAGTAATATTTTCCAAATAGTTCAATAGTCCAGACCACCCTGGGGGGCAACACCTGAATTCCCTACTTAAGCCTTAATGTAAAGGCTGACATCTTATTTTCTAGCTTGAAAAATTTGAGTCCTCCATGGAAAGACAATGGATAATTGCATTTTTCTGGTGTGATTGTCACAAAGAGAAAGAGGTGGAGGTGACAACAAGTGCTGAGCCCCTCCATCAGGCAGAGAAGCACATCTGGAGGCTAGTCTGGAGGAAAAAGTGCCCATGAGACTTTCAGCAGTTGTGCCCCAAACCCAACTACAAGTATTGCTTGTAGTATGACAGATACGAAAATTCTGGATAGACCATGCACAGTAATTGAGATACTGCAAAGAAGGTGGGACTTCTATTGCCAATGGTCAGTTTGGGGCACCTGTCAACAGTGTATGTCCCTTGCTACACATGTACATATAGCCATTCCCCTTAGGGAACAAATGTAGTGCATCCTTACTTTCTTTCCATGACCCTCAGATGTTGCTTCTCTGCCTTTCAATTCTTTTCAAACTCCTGCTATCAACTCGATTTTGCAGATTATTCAAGCTTGATACAGTTTGCTTTTGCCAGGCAAACAGGTCTCGGACCTATAATTTGGTCAGGACCTAAAGGCAACACAAACTTTCATTCCTCAAAAGTCTAGTGTCCCTCCGAAATGGCTGAGCTTATTTCCCCCATAGTGAAATTCCATAATACTGACCTAATAACTTTCATCTAAATAGTGTCACATGAAGCAGTTTGCACAAAACAACTGAACTTCCATAAACTGTTTGTGGTAAGTGTATTATTTTAAACAAAATTAAAGAAAGGAAGAAAGGGAAAAGTAATCATAAAACTGCATTTTAAGACTTAGTATACCTAAAAAGTTTTTCTGAATTCCCTATAAATAGCAGCAGCTGTTTCCATGCCTGAAATTGAATACACTGGATTTGTTTAAAACCCATCCCAATTTAAATACTTTTACTTTACAGAATTTTAATCTCCCCCTTTTTATACAGTCCTGCTTTCTCTTATGTTTTAATTGCTTCTCTTCTGTGCAATAAAAAATACGATAGTTAAGCTCCCATGTCTACTTCTGCTAATCCAGCAACCAGCCTGTAATTTCAGTGAGTCCTACATACCTGTCTCCTAGGGCTCAAATTAATTTCTCTTTCACTTAGCACCAAGGGGAAAAAACCACAATCCCCATGCTCAAGTCAAGCTGGCACAATCAGTCCCCAAAAAACTCATTTTATCTTTATTGTTGTTTACTTCAGACAGCAAGCACTTGAACCAAACCTATGATCCTCCAAACCAAAGGCTGACACACAACTCTAGCAAGCACTGAGATGCTCAATATCTGTGCCAGCTAGCAATGATACATGTGAGAGGAGTAAGGTTGTTCTGTGAGGAACGTTAAAGTGGGTTTTGATCATCTGATCAAAGAGTGCTGTAAATCAACGTAGGCTTTAATGTAGTGAATATAAAGTTTTGTTCCTTCACGAACTGAAGTGACTTGCTGTATGTAGGGCAAAGCTGTTTATAACATACAGAGAGCTGCTTGAATTGTCATTTTGGACTCTGTGCTGGGAGGCTGGAAAGCAGTGAAAAAGCAATTGAAAATAAAAGTAAAGATATTCTTTCAGCTGTGAGGGAGCTGTCTGGTTTAGATGCCTAGGTAGCAATGGGAAGTCTGTTTTTCTATAACTAAAACATTAAGCTTTAGTTTTGATAAGATATGGTTTTCATTGACCTCAGACACTGCAGTTAAGCAACCCTCATGATATGTGAGTGCTCATGCTAACATAGCCAGGTGAGATGGGTATCAAAGGATGGGAGGTGGGAGTGTCCAGCGGTGACTACTCTACCATCTCAGGGTCTCCCCAGGCTGACTGCCAGAACCTCACTTAGATGCAGAGCAGGTTTGGCACAGGATAATTTGCCCGTGCACATGCAGAACAATTTATTATTGCAGAGGATCCATGCATTCATATTTCTTATGCCAGCTGTAATGACTAACAGGTTATATCAACCCTTAATGTGATGCACTATGCTCACATGCACTCTGTTTTTCTCAGTCAACTTGAATCCTGCAACACAAAGCGAAATACAATCAGGGTCCATGAGAGAAAACAGTATTTAGGATTCTCATACAAGCCTTTGCTTTGGTCCATAGCATTGCATGCAGCACAATGTGCGAGGCATCTAATTCACTGTGTTATGACCAAGGTCTGTCTTAGTCCATGCAGGAACTATCCAGAGCATTTCACCTGCCTTACTACTGTTACTGTTCTACGTGTGTTAATGCCTGTGGGAGTAATTGTTTAGAAAAGCAAAGCATAAAAAATGGTTTTACATTTAATGTAGCAAAAAGAATTCTAAAAGGTGAATGACACAAACTCCATATAGAGAATAGAGAGGTGGACTTTCAAGCAGAAGGAAGAGAAAAATTATTTGGACACTAAGATTCAATCAAAATCAGTGAATCCCTATGCTGAACATAAGCTGGTTTATTGAGCAAAGTTTACTTTGATACTAAACTTCCTTCAGGTCATGCATATGTGAATAAAATGAAACAGAAAAAAGCTACCCAAAACACAAGTGCAGATTAATATCTGTCCTTGAAATTAACTTCTGTTCTTGAAACAGACTTCTCAAATCTCCATGTTCTATTTCCACTTCTAAAGAGACAGGAGAACAAGGATCATTTTAAAAACCTCAGTAAATAGACAAATTAAATCAAAGAAGCCAATACAAAAGAAATAAAGGTTCTACCTTGTATTTTGTGAAACTAAAGCCTAATCTTACAACTCCAATTTTGATAATCTCACATCTATAATGTATATAGAAGATCCATGGCCACACGTTTTACCAAGTACCGAGTAATTTGAGGTGTTCAGAAATGAATAAGAGCAAAACACCCCTTTAGTGAAAAGCAGTCATTTTACAGGAAAAGTCTGCTCAGTTAGGTGAATCCAGTATGTACATGGACTCTAAGCCCACCAAATTTTAATGTATTTATTTCTAATGTGCCAGACAATAAGGAAATGTAATCAGGTTTATTTTAAGAATGCAAAAGTGAGTTCTGAATAATATGCCTATGAGTGGGGAAGAAAAAAAAAAAAGTGTGCTGAGTTAGGAATAGATGTCAGTTCCTTAAATATTGATTCTAGCTTTAAACATCTGCTGAGGTTCACATAACTGGAGCTCCTCAGAAGCCAAAGCCCTCTGATTTAGTTTGAAGTTCCAGTCACTTTATTTAATGCACGAATAATCTAGATCTTAATGGCCTATTACTGACTGCGTACTTAGCCTGGATCATCTCCACAATTTGCTTATCTAATTATTGTGGCTAACATAAAGTGTGAATACAAGCCTTACAATAATTCACTATGGATCCATTCCAGCTTTTCCTGAAGTCAATGACTCTCCTCTTGACTGACTTTTTCAATAGTCCTAAATTAGCATGTAGAACACAATAAGAACAAAACAGGAGAAATAATTACTTACAGTTCTAGGGTTTGCAAACAATTCTGTCAAGTTGTCATTTTTCAATGAAAAACAACTTTATTAAAACTACTCCTCACCATCACTCTTGGTGTGGCAAAAGAAGTGGAATTTAAGTTATAAACGGGGTAAAAGGAAGAAATTCAAGTTTGTTGTATAGTTATAATTGTGGAGTAACTGTGTATTGAGCCTGTGTCTGTGTGTGAATCTGATTACTTATCCTCACTGATGGAACAACAAACAAATTAAACATTTGTCCAACTTGAGACAAGGGGGTAGACTGAACCTTTAGCCACTGTCTTCACAAAGCATTTGACTAACTGTTATGTAAGAGCTCTACTAGTGGCATTTTTGGGCAGTCACAATAAATTTTCTTGGCAGCTCATGTCTGTGTCTCAATCAGCCTCCCCAGGTTGTTCCTACTCCAGAGCTAATCAACCTGTACATAGACAAGATGCTTGTAAATACTCAGTAGGAACTTCTAAATATTCAGAAATCGTCATGCAGGATAGTCTCTGGTGCACAGTTAAGGCCATTAGGAGCTGATTGGTAGATAGTGTAAGATAATCAACAGCAATGAATTGCACATGTGAAGAAACAGGACCTTAGGCCAGTTGGATACAGGAACAAAGTTTTGGGGAGCCTTGTCCAACCCGGCTGGAGATACCATTACCAATATACTTGCAACAGAGATTCTCATACCACCCAGATAGTGGCGGACCATCCTGTCCAAGAGATTTTATTCTTTATGCAAGCATTATCTTGTGCAAAGATCCCAATACATTTTTTTTTTTTTAAATCAACATTCTCTCCATAAGTGTCTGTGCAGCAAGTAAACAGAGTTACGTTCGTCTTGAGGTGCACGCCTTCAGTATGTTTCATGTACAGACACATCAGCCTGTGTTCAGTCATGTGGGAAGTTATATTTTGCTTGCTAGATAAGGTTGCTTTTACAGAAATCCATACAAAACCTCTGGTGAAGAGCAACAATCTCTCTGTCAGCCTCTCTGTGAAATCAAAAGCAGAGGCACAGAAGAGCTTGTGCACAACTTCCATCCCCTCTGTTTTCAAATATATAGGGTTTCTTATAATTCCTTGCTCACCGTTCGCTTTAACTGTCTTACCACACTTTTATAAAAGAATTAACACCAATATTGCCATACATTACTAGAGTAAAGAACATTTTTGCCTACTGTTATTTTGGAGTTTCAAGGATGGACACAATAATATTAGCAGAGTCAAGGTGGGAGAATTTACCTGAGTAACAGACTTTTCAGATAGCATTAACAATTCTCCAGACCTGCAAACGGAAGAGTAGACTAGAGACTTACTGCTGTAGCCCAGGACTAGATTCCTTATGAGGACAATTCATTGTTGTTTAAAAAAAAAGAATGAAAATACAGTAATTTTGAAACACCAGGAAAATATTGGGAGCTATATTTTATCAATTTAATTTGGTTAAGTTTATATGGGACTGAATTATCTAATTTAATATGAAAATGTTGTATTTTGTATTAACTGATTTTTTAGTTTTTTGGTTTGCATGCAACAATTTAATGAGTTTTAACAGAAGTTGTGTTAGGTCCATAATGACTACAGAATATAGATTTAATGCAAAGTATTACAAAGCTTAAGTGACCATATTCAAGACCTACAGTGAACAAGAGCCTCTAATCCTTGCAAGATTGATCCAAATTATTTTTCTGTATTCAATGTTAATTGTTTTTTTCCTGTTTTTTAGATAATTGGACAGGGACTCATTAACAAATCTTTTCCTATTTACTTTTCAGTATTGTGTGCTTTTCAGAACCATATAAAACATGTCAAAGTTTTCCTATAAGGGAAATGGACACCATTAATACAACAGACAGCCACATAATATTGTTCACAGAAGACATACAAATTAAATGACATAAATGTAAAATAATTAATGAGGGACAAAGTCCTTTTTTTTCTTTACCTTTTATCTGATGCTGATAAGGGGCAGGCAATGAATTTGAAGAACAAAACACCCATTTAGAAAATGTCCATGCACCCACCATCTTGAGATTAGAACTGGGACAAATCAATGCAGAGTTACACAAATGGACAATTAGATAATGGCCAAGAAACTTTCTTTTTTTTTCTCTATAATTACTGAATATTAGCGTATTGGGACTATTAAGAACTTCTGAAAACAACAGCCTTGTTGCTTTCTGATACAGAGAAAACCAGACCCCTGTTTAATACATAAAAGTGCCTTCCTGTAGTTTCTTGGAAAAAATTGCGCAGAACACCTTCCCTTTCATGTATGTCAGAAATACAAAATGTGTCAGCCACACAGGTTTAATGATGACTTCCCCAACCCTTCTGGATGGTCATGATTATGGCTCTAACAACAGCAAAAAGCAAACTCTGAATCCTCCTTTGCAGTGAAGTGGAAAAAAAAAAGTCTGTGTCACCATCTGCCAGGGGTTACATGGATGGATGGTGGAAGGGAGGGTTATACATTCACATGATAAGTCTTCTCCAGTTCCTGTCAACCAGAATGTTGATGTCAAGACAATCTGTCTCTCTAAGGTGCACTATCATTTGATGTTACACCTGGGATAAAGCAGCTTAACCTCACCCTTTTCACCACAATGTGACTAAAGGCATAAGCTAGACATTGGTAAATAGAACACAATATTTGTGATTTAGGAGTTTTAAAGCACACACCCTGAAGTGTAGCCCAGCTCCAGAACCAGTGGCAGCACAGCCATGCCAGTGGGATGCTACACCTTGGGTATCTTTCTTTCCAGTCTGATGTTTAAACATACACTTAAACTACACCATATAAAAAGTTAATATAATGTGGATATATTTATCAATATTATGCACCAACACTATGGTTCTTATGAATTCCAACTACCTGAAACATACCTTTAAAACAATTACTATGGGCATGTACTAATATATACAAATACCCAATATTATATATAAATATAAGACAATACTATATATAGGCAGTATACAAACACATATTCTCTGTTCAGGATTTTAGTGCATTTCTATAACATACTTAAGCATATGCTGGTAAGAAAAGCACTAAGGAGTATTCAGTCAATCCAGAAATTTCCTAGATTTACATATGTTCCATTTTATATAAGTTTAGGTGGGAATGGCTAGTCTTCCATACATATATATTTAGTTAGTTACATATTTAAAACAGAAAAAAAAAGCTTGCTCTGGACATCCAGATGTATCAGTATCAATTGGCATTACAATCTGCTCATGGAAAATGTTATGAAGTGTTTCCTGTATTTCACAGTCTAGATCATGGCAGGTGATGGGATCTGTCAGCTGCGTACATAGAGAGTTTCTGCATCCACGTCTGCATACATTATCTATTCCTCATGAGACTAATGTTATAGACATAGCTCTACCTGTTTTCCCTCTACAGCCCTTGGATGTGAATTCATGAAGCATTCTCCATTGCTCAGATCAACTGCTGAGATTGTTCTCTGAGGACTGGACTTAGACTCAGCTGAACTTTTCATGCAGTGTGCAATTTATACAAACAAATTGGCTTTCAAAATAAATTATGGTTATATGTTAGAAAAATAGAAATACGGTTAGCTCTTACTTGGCCTGCCTATATATTGATACGGACTTTCTGGGTATTTCTCCTGGATTAATTCTCCCTGTGTGTGCAAACTGCTGGGATAGATATTACAAGTGAGAGGTGCATTATATCTAGTGAGAAATGGGAAATCTGATTATGATGGAGACAGAAACACAGATAAGGGCCACCAAGAAAAATTGCATGCAAAATTTATATACAGAGCGCTTACCTAATATGGGAAGTCTGACCTTCCCGCTTAGAACCAGATTTTTTTTTTCCCAAATTGATGATGAAAACAAATCTTTACAGTTGTCTTATCCTATAAACATATATCTAAAAGTATAGGATACACTTACAGTGTTAGTCAGTTTGGGCAGGGACTCCTTTAGCTGTAAGACCTGTTGGTCTGAACTTTCTTTCTAGGATTGTTTGAAGTGTTTGAAATAACGAGAGTTCTGTTGGAGCCTCTGTGGGTGGGATTTTCATAATATGAATCTGGGGCCATGCATTGTGCACTTGGAGGAGGAAGCTGGACTAGATGACCTGACGATAATTCCAATTTGGATTGTCTTATGTGTGCCAGATTGACCTTGGGATGTTTGAAAGTGCAAAGAACTACTCCACAGGATGAAGGGAGACAAATTTAGTGCAGGTGTGATTCGGGTTTTTTTAGTACTGTTCTTTTTTGTTGTTGTTGTTGTTGGGGTTTTGGGGTTTGTTTTTGTTTTTGTTTTTCCCCACATTGCTTTTGGAAATGGTTCTTGGTGCATCTTACCCATTAATAATGTATTGGCATTGTCTTGGACAGGCTGGTAGGCATCACTGTCCCAGAGAGAGCTAACAGTTAAGTACTAGGGCTGATCAAGATCCAATGTTTCAGGTAGCATCTTCACTCTTTATTTAGCTTGGTAGGTTCAGGCATGGAGACTACTTTTCCATTCAGTTAAAAAAAAAAAAAAAAAAAGTCAGCAATATGAATAATATTGTTCTCAGTAAAATGTTCTTGGGGAAATGCATACTTTACAGCATCAAAAGAGGAAAGATAATCTAATGCTTCTTTCTGGCCTGTAATACTATGAAACTATTAATGGAAAATTTAATATACAGAATGTGCAAAGTAGGTAAAATTATGTTAATATATGACTTTGTTCTCATATAACACCACATACATTGCCAGTGCTTTGATGACCACAAATTTTAGGTACTTCAAAGAAAAACATCGTTACTGCTATTGTCATTGTTACTATAATTTGCATTCTGTTCTTATTTTCATTTTCCACTGTTACAATTTTTTTGTTTTATTTAAATTAATACTGGGTTTTTTTCTACCAGGCTTTTTCAAAAGATGACACCTTTGTGTAAAAGGAAGATGAGGTACAAAAGAAGATGCTATTGAAAAATCTGTCATAAACAATACAAAGAATACAAAAAATGTTCAACATATTTTTGCTTATTATCTTTAACAAAATAGGAAGGTAAACTTATCTATTTGAAGGACAAAAAAGAATTCTGAGAAAAAGACATTGATATTTTCAACACAATCAGATGAATTACAAGCAAAAATCCCAAGAGAACTACCTGAAAGAGATTTCTGAAATCCATGTGTTGATTTGTAATGGTATAAGTATAAATTTTGTTTGGTGAGCTGGTAAAATGGAAATACATCCAGAGACTGGAGGTCAGGTCATACAAGGTCAGGTTGGACGGGGCTTTGGGCAGCCTCATCTAGTTGAAGATGTCCCTGCTTCTTGCAGAGGAGCTGGCCTAGAAGAACTTTAAAGGTCCCTTCTAACCCAAAGGAATCTATGATTTTATGATTCTATGACTGATAATAATCAATATAATTGCCTTGTCTGAAGAAAAGTAAATCAAGGAAAAATGAACTTGTTTATCTGTTTTCAGTACAGTGGACAAAGTTGTGCTTAATTCTTGATTCTACCAATAAAGGGCTACAGGGACAAAAACTTCTTAATGCTTGTGGGCATTAGGAACAACATCTTTCATGGAGGAGAGGTTTTGTTGTATCAATCTGTTAGAGATCTGGCTGAGTAAATAAACCATTTAAATATTCTGCTCTTCAGTGTCTGCAGCTTTCAGATAATATCATACAATGTTTGTATTTAAAAATAAAAAATAACTCAAACTGTAGTGTATTTTAGGGTATTACTCACCACTTGATAGATCAACATTGTTTATCCAACCATTATTTCGATTCCCATTGCACTTGTAAAGTGCAGCTTTGACAGAACAGGCTTTCTGTAAGGTGTACCAAGACAGTTTTAGCAGGTCTTCTAAACAGTGGAGATTTAGTCCAACCATGTGGAACATTTTGTGTCAACAGCCTATCAATAGAAAAGGTAATCTTTGCAATGCAGGGGTTGTAAATCAGTTGAAAGAAGGGCAGAGGTCTATTTAGAGGGTTAACTGGTATACTCCCAATTCAATGAACTGTGGTGTAATTTACATACATGAGTGGGAAATGAAAAAAATGCTGAGGAGTTGTGGAAGAAAAGAATTCATAGACATCCTATCTAAGACATACAATGCACAATGGTAGGAAACTAGCTAAAAATCTTCAAAATTTAGATTAAGCACAATTTTTTATGAATTTCACTCTTCTCATTCATGGCAGTTCTTTAGGAGATCTATTATATTCCTTCTGGTCTTGCTAAGATTGCAACTGCTTTTCTTAACCCTTAACTTGCTCACTGTCTTCAGCTGAATAGTGATTACCTTTATACTGCCTGATTATATTGCCACACACAAAGTACAGACTCTTTACCAAATCATACTGCAGTTATATTTAACCTATACTTTCAGGGCTTTGTGGTGAAGAGTAGTTGAGTGGAACAGAAGCATCCAGTATTAGAAATGGAATGGAATGGGCTTTTGTTAGTTCTTTTTAATTAAAAAAAACCCAACCAACCAACCAACCAACAAATAAGCCAAAAACAAAACAAAAAAAACAACAACAACAACAACCAACCAGCAACAAAACCAAAACAACCAACAACTACTTCTCTTGTTGACCTTGTCTTGTACAATTGCCTTTGGTCAGAATAACGGACTGATTTGGGATCAGGAAGGAACTTCCTCATAAGCAAAATGTCCAAATACTTAAACATTTTCGTTGCAGGGCACTTTCCCTGCTGGGACCTATTGACATCTTTGACAGTACAAATTCCTCAACCATCACTGAAGCTTCAGAGCAGGAACTGGTGGCAATATGCTCAGGCAAGTCCTCTGCTACTACAGCCAGAAACCATACAATAAATTTCATAGACATTTCAGGCGTCATCTGCAAAACTGTTGTGTTTTGTGCCAATTTTAGTGTTCCTAGACTGTAAAAAAATCCTTTTCTGAAGTAGTTATAGTTAGAATCATAGAATAGTAGAAAATTTAAGGTTGGAGAGGATATTTGGAGGTCATTTAATGCAATTCCAGATCAGAGTCAATGAGATCAGGTTTTTCAGGTCTTTGTGTAGTCGAGCATGCCAAGGATGAATATCCCACAGGCTCTCTCAAACACTGTTCCAATGTTTGAACATTGTAATGATGATAAAACAATTTCTTTATATAGTTTAATACATCTTTCTTCAACACATATCACCAGAATTATACTTTCTACTTGAGAAGAAATCTCGTTAGAGTCTTATAAAATTAGGCTTGCGCCATCTGTATTAAAAATTACTTTTACGTCCTAGGAGCATGTTTGACTTTTTCACAGTTGAATCTTATTGAAACTTAATAGCCTTTCATTGATGAACTCCTATGACCAAGGTCCTTCTCATCCAACTCTTTCCAACGTATTCCTGGATGATAGTGGACAGGTTTGACACTATGTTTCCAAGCTTATTTAACACTGTCCCCTTGCACTTTATGAATTTCATTCTGTTCCTATTACTTCTGCTCTCAAGGTCATTTAGTTCTTTCTCTACGATGAAGCAATACTTTTCTGTCCTCCAAATGATGTTTCCCAATTTTTGCTTCTATGCCAAGATCATAAATAAAAAATGTTAAAGACACTGTTCCCAAAATTGATTTTTGAGAAATTTCACTATCAGCCTCCTTCTAGGCTAATGCTCTCTGGTCAGTTGAGCTTGCTGTCAACTCCCTACTTTCATAGTTTCTGCACTAAGAACTATCACTTTAATCTTAAATTATAGTTTCACATGTGTTTCCATGCCAAATGTTTAAATGGTATGCCTAAATTCTGTGAAAGTATGAGAGAAAAGCCAAGGAAGAATTTGGCAATGTTCTGAAGACACGGTTAAGCCTTCTTATGTAAAACCATATAGGAGAAGAGCTTTTGTGGCATCCTGAAAACTTTATTTGCAGATTAGCAAGTATTGATATATGAGGGCTTTTGAAAGAAAATTGATAAAGAAAACTTCAGGAGAAGATGATTTCTTTTTCAAATGTTCTGGTTAGTCTTTGCTTTCACTGGTTCCTTGTAATTTTGTATTCCAGCTTCAGAGCATATCTACAATTCTTCCACAGCTCTACAAAATAAACCTGCCAAAATACAGTTACAAAAATACTTGAACAAAGACAAAATACCTTCCTGCTGCACTTTCTCTGTTTCAGAAAATAAATTAATGACAGTTGAGCAGAATCACTGTTAGATGAGTGAGCAAAAGGACTAGGTGTCTTTTACATTCTCAAGACCATAACTTTGTAAAGTTGACATGCTAACATTTTGTCCCCATTTATTGTACATGCTGTTAACATTCCCTGCTGAATCCTCAAGATCAAGAGGTACAAATGTAAAAGGAAAGGAAGCACTTTGTCTTGCCACATCTCCTGCTCTGTTTCATATATTCAAGTGAATAACCAGCAGCAAATACAAAATCGAATTAATTTTCCTTTTATTTTGATTGTGAAATTTCCATGATCACATTTTAAGTTTGGTGAAAAGAATTTTAAGTCTTGGAAACATGTATGCTTAAATTCAAGCTGTTCAAGAGTCCCAGTGAAGCCAGCAGTACTTACAATAATTTGGATTAAATGTGTGTGTGTGTTTCTCTGTGAGTTCTTTTATCAGGAGTTGAAATTTCTTTGGTGTAAAATTTCTGTTCAGTAGGTTGCTTAATAAATTCAACAGCATAGCTCATGCTACTATTATACCAAATGACCTACAAGCATAGCCACTCTAGCTTTAATTGTAAATCACATTTTTCCTCCAAAATACTCCAATTTATGATTAAGATTGTGCTCATTTGTGCTGTAAGTAATCACAGTATGAATCTGTTTCTGGTTATTTAACTCATACAAATAACAAGATAACTACATAAACTCCGAGCAGACAGAAACTATATTTACAGCATATATATACCCAGTAGGGAGTCTGGCTTTCAGTACAATGGAATTACAGAAAGTGCAAATCCCCAAAGCTATAAGGCTGATCTGTATCACAAGAACAGAGAAGTACTGACTGACTCACTCACTGAAGTGATATAGTAGAGATTATACCTGAGATTCTGTGAATACAAAAATTGGAATCTGCTATTTTAACATTCAAATACTATATTCACCTTCTCATGTTTCCTGCTATTAAACTATCAATGAACAGTCCAGGAGATGGAAATGAGATTTCCTTTTGAATGTGAAGAATATTCCCTCCCCATATTATCCCTAAAACACACCCTCATCAGCATCACCTATTTTCCACTCAGTCTTAATTTTTAATTTTCTGTGTCCAAAGTGAGGGCAGCAGGTGCTTCCCACATCCTTTTATTTTAAAGTAGTATGTTTTACTTCACTTCTCACCAGAGGAAAGAGGGAGAAAGACAATTTCAAGGAGACAATGCATTTGACCTCTCTGTTAATATTCAAAATGCCGGTCAGGAAGGTTAGGAGCAAACATCAGCTTTCTTTCACACCTCTTAGCTCATTCCACAAATTAATAACATCATACTGGGAGCAGCCTAGACCTTGAGTAATGAATGTTAGCCATAGTTCCTGCTGGCTGCTTCCGAGGATGCATTTATTTTTCTCATTATCTTACACACAATCTCCCAGCTATTGTCTGCTATCCCTGCTCACTCAGGAAACCTCAGAAAGTGCTAAAGATGTCAAGAAGCAATAAGCCTCATTTATTTTTATGGCCTTCATCAGCACATTCTTTTTTGCTTAAAGGCCTATAATAGAATCTACTGATTAGAATCAGCACCATATCAGAATATAGATATGATAGCCCTTTTCTGAAGGTGAATGGGCTACTGAAGGACACTTTCTCCGTTTGATATTTCTAGAGGATACTGAAGCTAAACAAAGTTAATTGTGTTAGTTCTTTTTTTTTTCTTTTCATTCTCCTTCTTGCTGCCTTCACAGAAATTTGGAAATTGATTAACTAAAATGTTAAAAAAGATGATCATAAAAAGTTCAAGTAATAATAAAAAAATTAAACTGAAACAGTACCACAAGGTAAGCAATTGCATTTGATACCTATTAATAAAATGGTATATATGAACAGAGAAACTCCCATTTGTTAGGTGTCATATTTATCACAAAAATAAATCAAGAAGCAAATAATTGACTTATGTTAGACTTTTTCCACTTCAACTTCATAAACATAATAGTTACAGGACAATGTATGATAAACAGATTCTCTGTTCTCTTCCCTGCATAAGTCTGACATGAAAAATGTCACATTTTAGAACCCTAGCTATATAACCCCACAAAAATATTTAACAAAGAATTTGTTTCTCCCTAACGCAATTCTGTTCTCCATAGACAATCATAACAGCTGAAGGGTAGCAGACTCCTAGCCCAGTTCTAGTCAACAATTTCAGATTATTATGAACTTAACAGTAGATTTTGCATTAGAATAATTAGCACAAGAAAGTCAGAGGTAAGAATGGACAAAAAAGGATATGAGGGACGCTTACAGTGCAACCATTATTCCTTACAAAACTCTTGCTTTCTTACACCTATATGCATTTATTTTTTTTTAATATCTATAAAGAAAATTCATCCAAATACTTCCTCAGTGACAGATAGCAATATCCACACAAGCTGTTGATCATAGAATCACAGAATGGTTTCGGTTGGAAGGGACATTAAAGATCATCTAGTCCCAACCCCCTGCCATGGGCAGGGACACCTTCCACTAGACCAGGTTGCTCCAAGCCTCATCCAGCCTGGTCTTGAACACTTCCAGGGATGGGGCATCCACAGCTTCTCTGGGCAACCTGTGCCAGTACTTCACCACCGTCTCCGGGAAGAACTTCTTCCTGATATCTAATCTAAACCTCCCCTCTTTCATTTTGGTTCAATTGATATGCAGTATACTTTCAGTATAGTCTTATTATTCTGCTTTAACTTTCTTTGAGAAGACATGCCACCAGGTCATGTTGTTTTCAAGCTGTTCTGAGTGAATCTGTGATACGCAGATTTACTGTCGACATAGAAAAGCTACTGCTTTTGAGTAGTCTTATTTCTGAAGAAGTAAGTTTCAGGCTAGTACAGGGACCAATATTTTAAGAAAAAGACTTCTTCAAAGAAAGGAGACACTCTGGATGTGAAAAATTGAAATTTCCATACTAGGACTGCCCATGTCAAGGTGTACAAAACCTATTCTCTCTCAATGAAACTTAAAATCTGGTGGGTTATTTAAGTATGTTTCTTGCACCTCATATATACAACACTGTATGGTGTATGTTCACAGCCGTGAAGTATCATTTAGTCTGGGTGATCAGGGTAAGAGGAAAAGTTGCTGTGGAAGAATAATGAAACAGCAATCTTATGTGACATGAAGGGATTTATTATACATCACTGAGATTGTTCCACATTAAGACCAAGATACAGAAATCACATTCACAAAACAGAAAACTCACTGTGAAAAAAAGAAGAAAAATGTGTTACTGTATTTGGATCACCTAGTGTAAGTTTTCATTCAAACAAAACTAATCATCTATGAAAAGAAAGAAAAAAGCTGATTCTTGATGCCTGGGACTTTTTTAAAAAAGAACCAGTGGACTATAGTCGGAATTTGTTGTACTGAATTTCA
Organism: Eurypyga helias; assembly: GCF_000690775.1. Taxonomy (NCBI): domain Eukaryota; kingdom Metazoa; phylum Chordata; class Aves; order Eurypygiformes; family Eurypygidae; genus Eurypyga; species Eurypyga helias. The sequence continues at coordinate 22,921 of NW_010243090.1, read as the reverse complement.
GCTCTAGCTGGAATAGACTTTCATAATTTTGCTGTGTTCATTATAGGTAACCAGCTTTGCCCTTTCTAGATGTGACTCAGGATATGTATGCCTAATTACATGTAAAAAGTTAGTAAAATAGTATGTAAAAATTACTAAAACAGTGGTGAGATGAAATAAAAATTTAAAAAAAAAAAGGAGGGGGAAAAACAGTAAATGCAATCACATTTCATGAAAGATGTAAGAGGAAACTGTACTCAGCACAATAGCACAAGGGGACCATTTCTCTCAAAACCTTATCTTCTGCACCAGATTTCACAAAGGGATATGGAATATTTACAGCCAGCTAATGGAAGTTGTCAAGCATACATGATTTCCTGTTCCTAAGGAAGCAGCCCATAAAGAGGTCTGCCTACATCCCTGGTGTCAAGCAGACCAGATAAGAGTCTCTAAATATCATGTCTGGACACATCATCAGTCAGATGCACATGTAGAAATGCAAACCTACATGCACACACACAGACAGTGCTACTGCTCACAGACAATAATGAAGAAATATAGTCTGTTTCTAGAGCAGGATAGGTTTTTAGGGCATATTATCTATGACCAAACTGATCCCATTAGCAAGTGCTAAAATCCCCTACCTTGCCACATTACCAAGCCTTGCTTCTAGGAGTAGCTCTTACTTCTTTGTTCATGAGAGCTGTGTCACCCAGGTCTACTGAATCTCATGATGCCTGGCCCTCAACTGACTGTTTCTTCCAGCCATTGATTCTGATTTTTGGCATGCTCTATACTTCTGTTGGTGCTCTCCAGCATGAGATTTTTGAAGACGTTGGCAGAGCAGTGATTCCTCCCTTCCTTCCCAGTCTGCAGCTATAGTACTTGTCAATCGTAAATTGCAGATCATTTTCTTCATTGCCAATTAGTACAACCAAGTGGGTCTTGAAAGCAACCCCAAAGCAGTCCTCAAGACTGACACCATGCAGAATAACTGGTTGAACAGTAAATTCAATCTTAGCATGCACATGTGGTGCATTTGAGGAAATTTTAAGAGAAGAAATCTTTGTCCCTTGCTGTTAGATACATGGTCACACTAAAAATGTGCTGTTTCAACCAATAAGCTTGAGTTCACAGAAAAAATTAAATGCAGACTTTGAGTACTAAAGCCTCTCACCTTTCCTGAATAAGCTACAGTTCATTAGTTGAGGGTATTAAGAAGCTTGTAAACATTCTATGTGGATGAGCCACCTAACTGAAACAAGAAGTCAAACTTTCAGTGTGAGATATTATTTTACTAGGAAAAGCAAGCACAGCAGCGTGATACACTTCAGCAGTCTTAAACAGAAAACTGTTTGAGTACTTTTGACTTGTCATTTTCTAATTATCTGTAAGGATGTTATTCAGGATTTTCAATAAATTTGCAGAGTTTTGGATAATTTCTGCTTAAACAAGCCTCCTTTTTTTGTTTTCTTACAGTTTTTGTTCTAGATAAGTGATTGGGGAGGAATAAACACACACTATATTCTTACTACTCCTATCTAGCAAATACTTTTCTAGGTAGACAGATAGACAGGCAAAAAGACATCTTTCCTGATACATTTAAGCTAATAACAAATTAGATTGAATAATTAAAACAATAAATGCAGGAGAAATAGAACTGTTCAGAAAACAATACAGAACAAAGCACAGAACAAGTCCCTCATAAAGTGTAAGCAAGAGATTTTCAATTTGTAAAATAGGCTCTGTGGTGCTATGTTCCTGAAGAAAAATTAATAAATAAAGTTGTGATATTCAGGAGTAGTTATTTTAAAAAACCGTACAAAGGACCCAGATTACATGTAAATCAACTGAAAACACAGAGCACTACAACTGATGTCAGCCATCTCTTTGGTATTCAGAATCATTAATCTCTTGGACATGACAAATCTTTTTAGCAGAAGAGAAAAATTTTGAGAGTTTTAAGTTTTAAGTTTTAAAGTAATGAATAACTCCTGCCTATGAAGGGCTTTAATGACTCTCCTTGTCAGAATTCGGATTTTATTATTAACTCTACAGAATGGCAGCAACCTGAAGAGATAGAGTTACAAATCAATTTCACTGCTCTTTCATAATGAGACACTAATTGACCTCAATTTCTGATGGAGTCACATATTTCCTCCTATACTTTATTTTAATGATATGTATATCAAGGATTTAGTGACTGGTCATAAAGGAATTTATTTTAACTCTCTGTTGCCTTGTATAGACTTTTAATGTCAGAAATATAAATCATTTTGAAAGCACTAACTTTAATGGTTGGGATGTATTTTTGAAACCCTTTTATAGTTAAGATGATCATCATTTTGTTAAAATATGTACTTGATTTATCTACAGTAAAATAGGAAAGAATTATAAGGAAGAAAGAACATTCAGATTATCCATATAACACTAATGATTACAGAATGTAAAATATTTTACTTAGCTTTCATGTGGTCTTAAAAAGAAATTACATTAGAATTAACAAATGGCTTTGGTAAAATACTATTTACTACATCCAGTGTAATTATAAAATATATCTACACAAAATTTCAAGGTATGTGGGTAATGGATAGCCAAAATATATTTTTTAAATTCCAAAATATCAGATTTTCTTCTGATATTAATCGGCCAGAAACTCAAAAAATTTTTCCACAAGTCATTGCATATTTGGCCTACTATAAAATGAAAACATCTGAACTTTCCTAAATGAGAGAAAGTCTAATGCAAATCCAGGTGTTTTAAATAGAAATAGAGTACCAGTCAGAACTGAGTTTACAATGTTAGTGGGCCAATATTTGAAAGACACAGGCTTTCAGAAGTCATTCAAGGGTATGTATTCACAAAAGCTGGAGTTAATCCAGAGAGGGACCACCAAGATGATCAGAGGGCTGGAGCACCTCTGTCATGAAGAAAGGCTGAAAAAGTTTGGCTTGTTCAGCCTGGAGAAGAGGAGGCTCCGAGGAGACATTTTTGCAGCCATCCAGTACCTGAAGGGGCTACAAGGAAGCTGGGGAGTGGGACTTTTTGCAAGGGCCTGTAGTGATTGGACAAGGGGTAACGGGTTTAAATTGAAAGTGGGGGGGTTTAGATTAGATATCAGGAAAAGTTCTTCCCGGAGAGGGTGGTGAGGCACTGGAACAGGTTGCCCAGAGAAGCTGTGGATGTCCCATCCCTGGATGTCTTCAAGGCCAGGCTGGATGAGGCTTGGAGCAACCTGGTCTAGTGGAAGGGGTCCCTGCCCATGGCAGGGGAGTTGGAACTGGCTGGGCTTTAAGGGCCCTTCCAACCCAAACCATGCTATGATTGGTGATTCTATGATTCAGTAGCATTTTAGGCATGAGTTAAAACAGAGAAAAAAGAACAAAGCAGGTGGAGAAGGGTAAATGCGGCAGCAGGTCCATTTGTTTATCTAGCCAAGACTTACATGTGGTGGCCATGGATTGTCTCAATATGTCTGGGGCTAGTCGCAGGAGACATCCATTAGCGTGTGTCCACTAGTGAATCATAGAATCAAAGAAGGGTTTGGGTTGGTCCACATGGCCAGTTGTGCCTGTATAAAAATTTCAATCCTGTGTTACATAAAGTCAGACATAAATTACATGCTAGCCATCAATTCTAAGCCATTACTGTTTCAGCTCAGTTGCTTTCATTATGTAAGTGTAATGAGGAATAATGAATTCCTAAGAAGAATGGGGAAAATCCCAACACACCACAAATCACCTCCATAGGCAAATGCAAATATGCCATACAGTCATCTTTGGAAAACAATATTAACCTTTTTAACATCCTATCATTTCATGGTGACACTAAAGTATATCTTAGCATTATCCGGATAAACAGAACCCTATATGTTGACATAAATATTTAGAGGACAATTCTTTTGTTGTCTTTACTTGCCACAGTTCTTTCATCATGTTTTTTTCTGCATTTGACCACCATGTTTTAACTCTTTTCAGTAAAGGCAATAAACAATGGAGAAGGATGTAGATCAGTTTCCTTACTTCACTTGTGAAGTACATAACATTACTGTGTTTGTTGGTATAAAGCTGCCTGTCCTTTTCTAAAACTTAAATAAACTTAAATAAATAAATAAATTAAATGTAGCAGTGCCTAATGCACTAGGAGATAATTCAGGCTTGACTGTCATACAGAAATATATGATATACAGTACCTCAGTGAAAAATAGGAAAAAATAATGGAAAGAAAACAACAGAATAAGACAGATGTATAAAAAAACTCAGCATTTGTGCTAGAACTTCTAGTCCTAAATTAATACAAGTTGGTCTGAAATAATGAAACAGTGGCAGCAGATGAAGGTGGTGAAAAGCTGAGAATTGTCACCAGAGAAAAGGAAGAAAGAAATACGAAAGATCTTTGAGTTTAAAGAATCCTATGAGAGTAAAACCTCTACTCACTAAAAATTATTGGACCATTTTCACATAAATGCTTCTATTTTATGCAGGAGAAGGCATGGGAAGAACAGTTTTCTCAAGCGTATTAAACTTCTCACTTTTTCTTATGATGCTGTGCCAAAGGATAGCTCACTTCACACACTGCTAGAAAAGCAGAAAAAAATAAAAGCATGGCTCTGTTACCTTACACTGATGTTTGGGAATGTGAAGGAACAGTCATGGTTTAACCTAATACAAGCAAACTAAAGGCAAGAGCTGACCAGTACTGAAACTTATAATCATGTTTTCACTAATCTATTTAACTTAGGTGCAATATGTGTTTGCTCCTAGCTGCATTAAATGCCAGCTTTGACCTCTCACTGCAAAATATGCACCATTAAAAAAAAAAAAAAACCCAAAACCAAAAACAACCCAAACTGCCATGCTTCTCCCAGGTTTCAGATAGCCTGAAGCAAACACTTATATTCTGTCATCAATGGAATTTAGAATCATAGAATTCTTTAAGTTGGAAAAGACCATTAAGATCATTGAGTTCAACATTTAACCTAACACTGCCAAGTCCACCACTAAACCATGTGCCTAAGAACCACACCTACATGTCTTCTAGATATCTCCAGGGATGTTGACTGCACCACTTCCCTGGGCAGCCCATACCAATGCCTGATGATCCTTTCAGGGAAGAAATTGTTCCTAATATCCAACCTAAACCTCCCCTGGTGCAACTTGAGACCATTTCTCTTGTCCTGTCACAGGTACCTTGGGAGAAGAGACCAACCCCCACCACTTTGCACCCTCCTTTCAAGGAGTTGTAGAGAGTCATAAGGTCTCCATTGAGCCTCCTCATCTCCAGGCTGAGCATCCCCATCTCCCTCAAACATCCTCACTGGACTTGTGCTCCAGACCCTTCCCCAGCTCTGTTGCTTTCCCTGGACATACTCAAAGTCCTTGTAGTGAGGGACCCAAAACTGAATACACGATTTGAGGTGCTGCCTCACCACTGCCCAGTACAGGGGGACAATCCCTGCCCTAGTCCTGCTGGCCACTCTGTTCCTGATGCAGGCCTAGGTAGACAACATCCACAACTTTGTCCTCATCCACTAAGTGGCTCACCTTGTGGTAGAAGGCAATCTAGTCAAGTAGGACCTGCCTTTCATTAGCAAGTGCTGACTGGGCCTGATCACCTGGCTGCCCTGTATGTGTCACATGATGGCACTCAAGATGATCTGTTCCATAACCTTCCTTAGATGACAAGGTCAGACTGAAAATGTCGGTAGTTCCTCAGATCCTCCTTCTGGACCTTCCTGTAGATGGGTATCATATTAACTAACCTCCAGTTAGCTGTGACCTCCTCAATGAGCCAGGACTGCACAGATGATGGAAAGTGGCTTGGTGAGCACTTCCACCAGCTCCATCAGAACCCTTGGGTTGATCCCAACCAGTCTCATAGACTTGTGTGTGTCTACGTCATGTAACAGGTCACTAACAATTTCCCCTTGGGTTATGGGTACTTCATTCTGCTCCCAGTCCCTGCCTTCCAGCTCAAGTGGGCTGAAAAAATTGGTCAGAGAAAGAAACTGGTCTTACTGTTAAAGGCTGAGGCAAAGAAACATTAAGTACCTCAGCCTTTTCCTCAGCATTTGTCGCTGTGTTTCCCCCCACATCCAATAAAGGATAGAGATTCTCCTTAGTCTTCCTTTTGTTGCTAATGTATTTATGGAAACATTTTTATTCTCTTTTATGGCAGAGGCCTAAGTTCTAGTTGGGTTTGGGGTCCTTTAATTCTCTTCCTGAAACACCTCACAACATCCTTCTAGCCTTCCTGCGTTGTCTGCTCCTTCTTCCAGAGCTCATAAACTTCCCTTTTTTTCCTGTCTACCAGCCAAAGGTGTCTGTTCTGCAAGGCTGGTCTTCTTCCCCGCTGGCTCATCGTCCAGCACATGGGGACAGCCCGCTCCTGTGCCTTTCAAACTTTCTCCTTGAAGAATGTCCAGCCTGATTGATTCTTTCCCATAAACACTCAACCCTATCATCCCCCTCAAAAGGTGTAGACAGTCAAAACACTCCTTGACATACAGGGCTACACCACTGCCTCTCCTTCTTTGCCTGTCCCTTCTGAAAAGTTTACAGCCATCCATTAGAGCACTCCAGTGGTGCAAGTCATCCCACCATGTCGTTTTGATGGCTACTATGTCATAGTTTTCCTGCTGCACAATGGCTTCCAGCCACCACAGGCTTTTCTCTAGCCTGCCTGATTTTATCCCTTTCCCCCTTCAAATCTAGTTTAAAGCTCTTTCAATGATCTCTGCTAACTACTGTTGAAACATCTTTCTGAGACAGGTGTACCCCATCTGCTGCCAGCAGACCCAGAGTGGTGTAATCTGACCCATTATCAAAAGCAAAGGTGTCTGTTCTGCAAGGCTGGTCTTCTTCCCCGCTGGCTCATCGTCCAGCACATGGGGACAGCCCGCTCCTGTGCCTTTCAAACTTTCTCCTTGAAGAATGTCCAGCCTGATTGATTCTTTCCCATAAACACTCAACCCTATCATCACCCTCAAAAGGTGTAGACAGTCAAAACACTCCTTGACATACAGGGCTACACCACTGCCTCTCCTTCTTTGCCTGTCCCTTCTGAAAAGTTTACAGCCATCCATTAGAGCACTCCAGTGGTGCAAGTCATCCCACCATGTCGTTTTGATGGCTACTATGTCATAGTTTTCCTGCTGCACAATGGCTTCCAGCCACCACAGGCTTTTCTCTAGCCTGCCTGATTTTATCCCTTTCCCCCTTCAAATCTAGTTTAAAGCTCTTTCAATGATCTCTGCTAACTACTGTTGAAACATCTTTCTGAGACAGGTGTACCCCATCTGCTGCCAGCAGACCCAGAGTGGTGTAATCTGACCCATTATCAAAAGAGCCAAAATCATCCTGGTGACACCAGTGTCTGAGAGAGATGTTGATCTGCAATTCTCTCTTTTTCTTTCCTCATCATTCCCTGCAACTGGAAGGACAGAGGAGAACACTACTTGCCCTTCTGGTCCCTTAACCAGTCCTCCCAAGGCCTTCAGCTCTCACGATTGCCTTCAATTTTGACATGTCACATCTCTACTGAACTTTGTAGTGCAATCAAACCCTAATTGTGAAGAAAAGCACATCTGAAGTGTGCCATTTCACAGCTGTAAGTACCTTCTAAAGATGCTTCAAGGTTCTAAATTAACCTGAGATGCAGTCAAGTGAGGCTAATATTTAGGTAACTATTATGTTGATTATATATTCATATACACACATCTACATGTCTATATCACTAAATGATCTTCATGTTGCTTTTCTTCTGTAGAGGTAAATTTTGTTCTCCTTTCCTTTTCTGTAGCAACTCACCCATATAAAGAAAAAAAGGTTCACTGAACAACAGTTTCATATAGACATCGCTTATATAAATACATGTGCTTGTGTGTGTGCATGTGTTCAAAAAAACCAAGTGGGGCACACCTTGTCTGAAGCATTCTTGAGTACCACATCTTTAGTAAGAATATAGACTGCATTATGCAAAAAAAAGCAGTTTGTTTTTGCTTCAAAATCCATTTTTTGTCCTCATATATTAAAAATGTATTAAGATGTTTCAATTGCAAACTTAAATCACAGAAATATCGTATAACATAAACTTCAGCTCAGCTTCTATAAGTGTGTGTATTTGCATGATCTCAAGTTACACATTCAGAGATTTATTACCCATAGGATTTTGCCTCATTTAAATAACAGCGAGTTATTCCCAGTTTCTCTGTGTATCTCATTTGGTGTATGTGCCAGACATTATTTAACACAAACAATTTAAATGTTGCAACAGTTCAGCATCATTAGTTTCTTAATGGATGCAGGGATGGATGACAGACAGCAGAGGAAAGGAACGGTATAGGCAGGGCAATGCTAGCAGGGCCAAAGCAATAGAGAGGCAGAAGAGCATGAGGGGCTTCATGGGAATGGAATGGAATGGAAGGGAATGGAATGGAATGGAATGGGATAACATTTCAGTTAGAATAGACCTACAGTGATCATTTAATCCATCTGCCTGACAATTCAGGGTGAGCAAGTTAAAGCATGTTATCAACATGATTAACCAAATTCCTTTCAAGCACTGGCAGGCTTGGTGTATCCACCACCTCCCTAGGAAGCCTGTTCCAGTGTTTGACCACCCCCTCAGTAAAGAAATTCTTCCTAATGTCCAGTTTAAACTTCCCTGGTTCAGCTTCGAACCATTCTTTAGTGTCCTTTCACTGGAGCTCAGGACCTCCCTCTCCACCTCCTCTCTTCAGGAAGCTGTAGGGAGCAATGTCACCTCTTACAACAGATACTGGATGAAGCAGGAAAACCAGCTCCTAAAAACAGCCAGGTGGAGGGGTGTATTGTTTCCTTTGTGTTTGAAGATGGCTTTGGGCCATGGAAAGTTCATACACACTCCAGTGAAGATGGTTTCCTTTAAGCCATTTTAAACACACATACACACAAATGCATTTACACACAATTTTGTATTTATTTTATGGTGTGATTCCAGAACTTTGGGGTTTGCAGATGTGAGTAATGATTTTTGTATACGTGGGGCTGCTCACATCAGCTCAGATGACAATTTGACATCAGGAATTTCTGTAGCACTGGAATTGCCCATGATCAGAGTGCTTATCATAATAATCATATATTCACTTAAACAGCACCGTACTCAAATATTTAAGGCACATTAATACCAACCAAAATAGTTATGTCAAGTACAGCTGAACATATTTAAATTAAGTAAAATGTGAGTTTATACCTATAAATTATAATGTGAAGTAAAATACTTTCCAGAGACCTTTTAATATTTTATTACTTAATTACATTAGGAATTAAATTATCTCTTTTTTTTTTTTTTCCTAAATCCTATATTCTAAAATTAGGGTAATACAGTTTTCATCTTTTAAGGATGAAAAGGATTCTAAGGATTTACAGCTATATAGGGATCTTAGTTAACATGTCCCAGTAACATGGGATTTTTGCTTCTTTTTTAATTTGTTTAACTCTATAGAGGTAGTATTTTTATGAGATTTTTTTTTTGAAACAGAAATTCTTCACAACTCTGATATTTGCCAAAAATCAGGAAAATAAAATTTATGAGGGGATTGTAAAATATGGGATACACGACCTTGTAAAGTAATCCCTGCTAACTTGGAGCAGGTGATTAATCTGTCCAAATGGACTGTAAGCACAGTGAGTGGGATTCATCTCAGTTTTAGACACTTAGGACATGCGCTTGAAGCCTTTCTTCACCATCAGGACAGTGAATCTGGCATTTGCAGAGCATGTTTCACGCATCTTCTGCAAACAGCTACATTAGGATGAGCTGAAGTACATCTCACAAAGCCTTTTTGTCTCTACAGAAGTGGTTCCTTGAGATCTTGAGACTGCCTGAGATGTAGACATCTGCAGTATGGTTAGATAAGATGAATTCCAGCCAGCACCCATAGAGTGCTTTTGGATCGTTAAGATTTCTCTTAAAAAAAAAAAAAAAAAAAGGGCATTATTTAAAAAAGCTCACTGAGATTCTTAACTGGATGCACTAGGGAAATTTTCCAGTGGAACTTCTAATTTTCAGGTGCAATCCATGGCATGAATTATAAATGAATGACCTGTCAGTGTGCACAGGAACATTTTAGATTGATTGATAAATCAACTTATAATTAAAAGGCAGTACTGTGTGTCTGGATCCACAGAAAGCTACACTAACCATTAGACCTTTCCGTAAAGCGTGTGGTTCTAGTATTGATAACAGATATGAACCCTGTGCCAGTGATTCATTCAGTTTGGTAATTCAGTAACCTCATGCAGCAACCGTAGAGCCACCTGGACTTCCTCAGTTTTGAGAAGCTACTGATTTGCACCAGCTCACAAGGGAGCTGCCTGGTGTTCTGGCTTTGTCCAAAAAAGTACTGTTTGATACTACCAGAGGTGAGATTGTCCTGTGGGGAAGGAAGGGGCAGCTCCATGAAGGTGATCCTCTGGAGAGTTTTCTGATTTTATTGTAAGCCAAAGACCATCCCCAAGATATCTACTGGAGACAATATTTATTCATCTTTCAAAAACATTGCAATTGTCTTCAGATCCTTCATGTATTTCATCCACAATTGTAAGGTCTTGGAAAGACAACTTACGGTGCAGAGGGAGAGACAAAGTGTGCCTTCCCAGTCAAAGCCCTGATCGTGGTGCTTTAGTTGTACACCGACCATCTTGAAATCTCTTGAAAACATCCCTGGATAAAAGCAAGGTATGAAGGCAATAGCTGCTCCCACAAATACTGCTTCAAGAGCATATGACGTGTAAATAGACTTCAAGCAGGGATAAACAATTCTACTTAGGTGAAGAAACTAAAATCTTCACACACACAAAAAAACCCTATAATCACACACTCACAGGATGCAAAATAAATCCAGGTCATCTTTAAACATGTTCTTTAACTGTACATCACTGAAAAATCTGGCTGTAACATACATGTTTAGGTTTCTGACAAAAAATGTAATTTATGAATTTCCTATTTCAGCCAAACAAGTCATAAGAAAAGGATGGCCTCACATGTTAAGGGTTCTGAAGATTATGATTCTACCTACAAAGAAACCCACAAGCGTTTTTTATATCTACCTCTTCAGGTATCACAGACATGCCTGGGAACACACCTGGAGCTGAGGTTGGTCGACATGGAAGAGCCCAGATTTTACGTGCTAGTGAAATCTCAACCTTCAGAGGGTATGCGTGGAGTCCCTCCTGCCTAAGGTCCCTGGAAGGATCCTGCTTCCAAACTGAGCTCAGGAGCTATTTAAGAGAGCACAAGCTGTCAAGGGCAAACAGCCTGTGAGGAACTGCTTGAGCAATTTTGCAGTCCATGCAGTCACATTCCTATGCCTAGCAATGGTCTCCAGCTCTGTTGAATTTACTGCCGTAGATAGAGCCAGACCATATTTCATCTTAAAAGGTGAATCAATCTTCCATCATCTGGGTGTTCCTGTCATACAGAGGGAGGAGGTTAGAAGATGTATGCTCTGTAAAGCATAATAGCCACAAAAATGAAGAGCCCTCGCCAGGACTTTTAGTAATGGAAGCTTTACTGAAGGCAATAACCAGCATTGTTTAATTTTCATTGCTCAACGTGATTAGGAGAAAAACCCAAGATGATATCTTGCAGACACCTGTATAGCTGTAAATGTTACCCAGACTGTATTATCTTCATAAAAATCTGTATTATGCCTAACAGCTAGCTCAGTCTTATACTACTCCACAGATTTTAATGACATCTCCAAAATAATATATTTTGTAACTAATATACTCATAACAAAGACCTAGAATTTAATACTAATATAACATTCAGTCTTCTCATATTCACCCATCACACTCATGTTCATCACAGAAGGAAAAGAAAAACACTTTTTACACCACTTCCTGAGAGTTAAAATGTTGGTGTTTTATAGACCGAAGAAGAGAGAAAAGATGGAGTTTCAAAGTTGCAGGATGACAAAGGAGAAGCCTTTATACGCACTAAGGACTTCTTTATATAAAGGGAGTTCAGCACATGCCTGAGCTGCTCATGTCTCCAGAAACAGCATCAAAAACAGATACATTTTTTTTAGTTAGCTTACTTTGCATAAAAACTCTGCAGATTTATTTGGTCTTCACTAAATGGATTCTTAAATTTATTTGATGAAATACTTTCTAAATAAGTAACATGCTCTTCAAAAGCTCACTTTTCATCCATAATATTTCTCAGTCTAAGTTTTCCTTAGTATATTTTTATGTAAACAAGAAAAAAATTATTTAGTTGATTCCCATGAACTTTTTATTTCAATGTAAAATCAGTTGTTAAGAGTTGATTTTGATCTTGTTAGAAGCCATCTTAAAGTAAAATCCACCAGTTGCGGCATTGTCTCTACAATAAACTGAAGCTTAAAGAAAAAATATAAAGAACATCAGATACAAACCAAAAAATAACCCATAGGGATGATGTACTGCATTGTCTCTTCCATCTCCGTGTCTGAAAATAATGATGACAATAATTCTGGCAGATTAATTTCTGTAATACCAATCTCCACCCTTTCCCCTCCATTCCTTCCTTACTTATAAAATATTGCTATGGAATGAAATGCTAAAATTATAGGAAGAAATATACCAAGAGACCAAAAACAATCAGTTGATGGATGTTTGTAGATCTCAACAAAATGAGTGTTCAGTAGGAGAGCTGAGTATATCCAGGTGCAT
>NW_010243090.1:0-10213 GCF_000690775.1 Eurypyga helias | reverse complement strand
TGCTGAGCAGCACTGGTTTCTTTCAATGTGGGTACTAAAGTATCACTGATGATTTTCCTGTATAACAGTGCTGAACTATCACAAAAGGAATCCTAACACAACTGTATTTGCTCTGATGAGGTAGAAAAGGGGAAGGTTTTTAAGATCTGGGTTTTTTTGTACCTCATCACCCTACTCTGATTTGATTGGTAACTGATTAAACTATTTTTTCTTCCCCATGTCAAGTCTGCGTTTTCTGTGACTGTATCAGAGGAGTGATACCTGTCCTTGCCTCAGTCCACAAACTTTGCCTTGTATTTCTATTCTACATCCTACCAGTGAGGGAAGTGAGGGGGGAGAGCAGCCTCATGGTCTTTTGTTCGTCACTGGGCCTAAACCATGACAGATGTTTAACAAGACCATGACTCCAGAAAATGTCTTCATAGAAGTTTTATGCACCTTTTTTGCTTCTTCAAAGGTGTGACATGGAACAGGCAAAAAGTTTTGGTACATGACAGCGAGAAATGATAAGAAAAGGGTAAAGAATGCTTAATACTTTATTAGTTTAATAGTTAAGTCAAACTGCTAAGGAAGAACAATTTTTATTAATTTTGCAATACCGGTTTTGTAGCAATCTCTAAAAAATATCTTTATTATTTTGACTTTCTGAGTACTGATATAGGAAAAAATCCTTGAACTGAAATTTTTAAGAGCTGCATTTTGGCAGGTGTCTTTTCAGAATGTATTACTACATGTCAGCTACAGGCAGGTCTTATTACCCGAGAGTACAAGAGATTATTTGCATAGCAACCTCCATGTCTGAAATGTCTCCCTGTTTGAACTGCAGGCAAACAGGAAAGTACAAATGTCTGTGGTCTCCCAATGACTGAGGGAGTGCTCAGATTTAAAGTTGCCATCCAAAGTTTCAGCCCCCATTACGAGAGAGCACTGGCCAGATCTGGAGGCGACGTGTTCAACAGAGTTGTGCAGCAGGCTCGCTGCGAATAGCTTTGCAGAAACTGCCTGCTGCCACCTCCCTGCTGGTCTACGCATAATTTTCAGGGCTGCCAGTCGGCAACCTCATTTGCATTACTCACAGATGTCCCTTAAAAACCATGTATCTTGGGACAGTTTTTATGACACATGATATGAAATGAATGTTCTGTAATTTTAAATTAAACATCTGCAGATTTTCTTAGTTATCTACATTTCAAGAAATCCTGTTTCCGTTTACAAGATCATTCAGTTAGTTCATTCAAATTCTACAAGAGCATTGAAGATCTTTATATCTTACAAGAACATAAACCACAATAAATCAAGTGGAACATGCAACTTCTCTCTTGGTGCATTGAAAAAGATCAAGAACAGCAGGAGAGAAATGAGAAGAATTATTTCAACATATTCTGATAAAAGCAGAAACAGAATAGCCCTATAATTTTCAAATTACTATATAGATTTATTAGACAATTTTTGTTGTTATTATAGCAAATTCTAATGCTTAAATTTCCTAGTCTCTGTCTTAATTAACATGAGTACAGCTTCCATATCTTCATATAAGAAATAGGCCTAAATTTACCTTTAATATATTGAGTCAAGTAATTACTATTGGTATATGCATGTTAGTGTCTGTGGAGAAGCAAAATTCATCAGGGTAGACATACTTTATTTTAAACTATATATTTTAAAGACAAGTCCTAAAAAATTTCCCCATTTTTCTTCCAGATTCCCTACTCATGTTTATGTATTCAGATTATGCCAAGATTTTTTTTTTTATAGCTCAATAAACTTCCGATATTCAGAAATATGTTGCAATGGGGCTTAAAGATTGTATTATTCATATTATTTGTAGTTATGCACAATACTTAGCAAACTAAATCTCGAGGCATATTAGTGCTGTTTTGTTATGCCAAAAAAAAGCTCTGGTGACTGCCTTAATTTGACTATAGGTGTAAGAACCACTCATTAAAATCTAATGTCAGGCTCAAAGCTAGCAGAAACTTTCATTATGCAAACATGAAATCGACTGGAAGGGCTAATGAGTGTAGAAAGATACCCCAGATGTCAATAGAAAACAATCTACTTCTAACACAGCCCTTCTTCTGGGAATTTCCCCCAGCTACAATAAAGATTTTGTTTACTGATATCCTGGTACTTGTTAGGCTGAAGAATCATAAAAGCACAGTAAAAAAGTATGGTGAATCTCAGACATAACTTATTTCTTAATTTAATTATAAACTTAACTCAATAATCATTATTGTCCTTGTTCTTCTCAAATCTCACACTCAGATTTAGACAGTATTTTATAGACATTGCATTCTAAGAAATGACAGAGTAAGGGAAACTGATAGATAGATTTAATGTTTTCTTCATATGACTGACTTACATTATGCAAATTTAATTATTCTAAATTTAGATGCAGTCATAGTTTAAGTAGACATCCATGAAGAAAGAGATGGCGTAGTGACAGATTATGGTGGTGTTCCCATCTGTGCTCTTTGGCTGCTAATGAACTTAAACCAGTTGTATCATGTCCAAATTACCGATTTTTATCAATAAAATGAGAATATAGCCAAGTAAGTGCAGAAATTACCTCAGGAGATCACTCTGTTCATCTTTCCATTTTGAGAAAACTTTATACTTAAGTGTCTAAGACATGTTAACCTAAACTGTTCTTTATCCTCCTGAGTTAAAAGCTTCTAAAACCTACTTTGATAATCTGCTGCTGATGGAACTTATTGCTTACTAGTGAAAATCATTTAAGAGTTACTAATTAAAATAACTCTATAATCTTAGGTGTAAAATTTATTTACCCAAGCAACAGCTGTTGGATGTTAGAAAGTATCAAAAACTTCGGAACTGAATCCCAAAGTATTTGCTATCAGCTTCAGATTTTATCATCTTGTCTTTATTCTTCCTCAGCTGCTGGAAAAACTGAGGAAAATAAATTAAAGGACATGGTGAGTTTCAGAGAAACATCAGTTTATTCCATGACAGATTTTGATCTTGGCAATAAGGTATCACTAATCCACATCTGTTCAGGATAAGAATATAATGATGATGGAAATGCTTTGCTCATGTCTCTGATATTTGCCTTGGGAATGTGAGAATACATCTGCATATTCTAGGAGGACCATAATGTGAATAAAGAATAGTTTTCCACTAAGCAAAATAAATATCTTGTAAAGTAAATATTAAAAAGGGGAAGACATTTCCTAGCCATGGTATGCATCAGCATACAATTGAACTAGTCTTCTAAGGAAAGGTGTGCAACACGTGTTCTAGCTATCACGTGTTTAATCTGAAACTTTATTACAAATCTGATGTGAATTGCCTTTCTGATGAGATATGGCATGACCTTCATCTCCTGAGAGCCCAAAATGAATTCCTGGACAGCTACATACCTTCCAATTATTGCAGTAAGAGGCTGTAATTTAGGGAGGATTACACTTTCTGATAGTCAGCATGAAAAATTAATCTGAGCTTTTAAATACATTTAATAAAAATAAGTGTAAGCCAAACTATTAAAAAATACTAAAATTTTTCTCTTAAGGATACTTCCAATCATTATGGAGATTTCATAAAATAGTGATATTTTGCACTGTTTTTTGCAAACATTATGAATACTGTGAAAAAGAGACATCATAAGTCACAAAACTGAAAGACAAGAATGCCTGATACTCCTAATACTGAATTTCTTTGAGGCCTTTATATAAGTCATAGTTCGATGAACAGTTAAACACTGATGTCATGGAAGAATTAAACTAAAATCATTTGCTGAAGCACTAGGGTATGCCTACTTCACTCTAATTACAGCAGCTTTATTATGAGTATCTGCAGAATCAATATGAAAGTACACCCCTATGTGTTATTAAATGTCAGCTTTTCCCATAAACTAGAATTTAAATCTCACTTTAGTAAAGCACTTAAACATACACATAACTTTACGCAAGAGTAATTACACTAACTACATAGAAAGAGGTAAGATAATCAAATTTAAATATTAACCAAAACCTGTCCTGAAATGAGTGACAATAGATGCATAGCTTGCACAGTAGAATTTTTGTTCGTAATCTCTAGTCACTTAGCAAAAGAGAATAGTACAGTTACAACGGTTACAGACGAGAAAAGCCATACAAAGAAACGAAGTGATTTGGCCAAGGTTATTTGTAGATCACTATCAGTATTGTGGAAAAATGTCAAACCAACGTTTAAGGCCCAGATCAGTTTTCCACCCAGTAGGCCATGATGTTTAACAAAATTATAATAAAAGCAGTGCTAATTGTCTCTTATTTTATACTAAAATGACATTTTTGGTAGATTACTACATCGTGAAAAGAGTATTTTAGCTAAGAGCAAGAATATACACCAGATGTAACCATACTGCATGTACTACTTATCGGAATATAACTTCTGATTAGTGATTATGTATAATAAATTGAACCTCTACCCTATGACATCTGATAAACATCTCGGTAAGGATACAGGAAAACTTGAACTGAAGATTTAGTTAAAACAGATTTTTTGCTCTTATTATCCTATCCTTTGTAACTGTCTATATTCTCAAAATCCCAGTAAGACAGAGAAGTAGTGTTATCGTTTTCAAAATAAATGCTAATTTAATTATAAATGATAATTTAATTTTCACAGAACACAACTACGTTACTTAGGGGACAAACAAACCTAACCAAAAAACACACACACACACAAAATCACACCTGGTGTCCTAGAAATCCAGTGGAGGAAATGTAGATCTCTGTTCCACCCATACTAAACTTCTTTTGGATTTAATGGAGGAAGAATAGTGTTCTACGGCATAGTGTGTCCTATCCTAAAAGCACCCAGAGGGATAGACCTATAAAAGGACTTATTTTTCTTAACTGAACACAGAACAAGCTTAAGGTGAAAATGTAGAAAACTGTGCTGCATAAATCTAAAAGTAGGGTGATAACACATCTGACTGCCATAGACAGTTTAGACAAAGATGCAATCTCAAGCGTTTTCCCCAAGTACTTAGAGGTTTCTAAAAAGCACACCAGACTTTCATCAACTTTGGCAGTAGGTTTATAGATTCATTTCTAGAAATGTGCAAGGTCACATAGAAACTTTGAGATAGAAAATTCAGTCCTAAGTCCCAGGCTAATATCACCATCTTTGCCTCAAGATGAACCCAAGATTTGTCTCCTCCCACAGCAAATGGCCTTTTCTCTTTGCAGCCTTATTTGAAATGCAGTAGGTTGAACACCCTTGTTTAATTTTCTGCTCAGATTTTCACTTCAGCTACAGAATTTGGCAATTATAGTATTAGCAGGTTCACGTAATGGTGTCTTGAAGTAGAGAAGATTGAAAGAACATAAATTCATCTAATTCTCCAAAAACAATGGTTAAAGCAGTTGACCAGGATGACAAAATAAGGGAAGAAAGTTGAGAAGCCAGGAACTGTGAATTTCTACAGTGAACTTTACTTTCTGTGCATGGAGTGATAAAGTTCCATATTTAGCAATAATTCACTAGAGCAGCTTATACTTAATTCCCAGGATGTGGGGGAAACGATGACACAAGCCAATATATCTGCTGAAGTCTACATAACATATACATTAATTCCTTCCAGAATCTGAATATTAATCTAGAAAGCACAGATGTCGTGTATCTGATGGTTATAGTTTGAGCCTTGATCTTAGCAGGCTTGTGTCTAGCTAAAGTTAGAGGTGCTCAGGAACTGGAAAAATGGAGAGAGTATGAGTATCTATAACAAATACTTGAAAAATTAATTTGAATTCCCGACAGTAAATGTTATCAAAGCAAAAACTGTACTTACATTTAGTAAGAGATACATTAATCCATTCCTTCAAAAAATTAAATACGTTATTTTATGTAGCTCAAAGAAATCTTCTTGAAAAAATTCCCTAACACAAAGTATTGAAGAAAAGTGAATGAATTGATTTTTAAATCAATGCATTAAAAAATCAATTCATATTAAAAGATACAAAAATGGACATAATACAACAAATGAATACTGTTATTTGTCTAATTATAATCCTTCAGCCACTCCCAGAGATTTTCTTTCCCACTTAAAAAATTCAGACTGTGAAGAGTGTTTTCATTGACACTTGCGCATGAAAAGTCTGACTTCAAAAATAAAACATTGACCATATAGACGTATGTGTACATTAGAAATTTTAAAAATGCTTTAAATGACAATAAATTCTTACTGAAATTTTGTTTCAGGGCTTTCCTGGAATGTTCCTATATTCCTACATGTCACAATATTATCACAAATACTGAAGTTGGTTTTGTGGGTTTTGGGATTTTTTTTGGTTTTTTTTTGGTTTGGTTTGTTTTTTTTGTGAAAAGCCAGTGTGTTTTCCATTTTTGTAAATATTACTAAAGCAGGAGGCGAGGAGTGGAGAGAACAATAAACAAAAGCATCTCCCTTGAAATCACCTTTGGTATCACAATGCAATTGGATAAACCCTATAACAGCTCCCAGAGAGGCTGTGGAAGTTACAAACATGGAGATTTTCAGTATTTGATGAGATAGGTCCTGAGAAACCTGATTTAACTATAAAAGTAACACGGAAAAGGAACTCGGACAGAGTGTTTTCCAGATGTTCCTTCTATTCTAAATTATTCTGTGATGATTCTTACTCTCTGATTTTACCTCTGCTTGTCAGGTTCAACACTTCTTAACACATTGTAATCAAACCAATACATTTAAAATAACTGCAACTGAAGATCATGTTTCTAATATCTTCTAAAAGCAGGACAGATCTATGAAGATTTTTTTTTTTTTTTTAAGAGAGAAACAAGACACACACGAAAAGATGGAATATGAAAGAAAAGAGCACAAAGCAAAAGAGCAAAGATGGCAGTCGTAAGGTTGTGTGGAATGGAAAGAAATGTGGATATCATGAATGTAAGGACATCCAACTTGTGAGGCTGACAGCCATTCAACATGAAAGAAAACCAAAAAAGAGAAACAAGAATAATAACAAACAGTGAAGTATATGAACCATAGTAAGATTGAGGCAATGGTGATAGTATGAAGGACAATAGCTCTCAGGTCATGGAGAGATGGGCCAGTAAAGGAACAACTCAAGTGTACCTTGACTATGATAGGTCTTATGTGAAAAAGCAAACTAATGCCAAACTATTATTGAATATTGGAGGAGGCTGGTGGGATAATGTAAAAATTTTTATAGGTTGTTTTGGGACTATGGGAATGTGCATAATTTTTGGGATGTTTAGGGGAAGGACCAAATGCAGTTTAAGTATTGGATCAAAGACAATAAGTTAGGAACAACCAAGAAAAAAATAGAGATAAAGGGGATTAAAAGGAGTCAGCTTTATATAAATTATCTGCAGATCAGGTCAAACCCCACACTTGATTACAGCCACCTGAATTATCATACTTTCCAGTTCTTTCAGTTAGCAGGTATGTGGAGGCCAGTTTTAGAAAACTAACAAGACACAGAGTCTGGGCATGGATTCAGAAAGGACTTATGATGTGGTCTGCTATCAAAACACATGTGGGCATGCAACTGGCTGTGGGTCAGGAGACTGAGGATGTGTGCATGTTGGAAATCCTGATCAGAGAGGAGAAATAAGGTCAGCTCTCTGCCTTGTCCATGTCTGTGCAAACATCATAGGCATTTATATGGGTGACAATAAAGGCACAGCTCCCTCTCTGTGTTGTTCTGTGTGGCTGGACATGCAGATATTGCATATCTTGGCACCTCTAGGGTACAGGCTCAGCCTTGGTTGTGTCCAAACTTGATGCAGTAGTAGTACATAGACTGAGGTGGAGAAATCTCCTGGGTATTAGAAGTCCTCAGATTTGCTATCCCTTAGCAGGAGTAGTAGGAAATAGAAGAAAGATTTTTTTTTTTTTAACAAATACAAATTTCTGTTAGAAATTTATGCACCCTTTTAAAAGCAGTAGTGTACATGCTATGTATATTCCGGTAGTTTTGCCTACATCCCTGATAAGAACTGATGTTTTTACAGTGTGGTCTACTGTGGCAACTGCAACTTGTCCTTGTCCTGTTAACAAGATGCCTGAATGACACCACTTGCAGCCAGAATCAATATTCAAGGACTTACAAGCTGCTTCTGTTAGCAAGAAAACACACTTCAATGACTGTTAAAACTAATGAAGCTTGCCTTCCTCAGTACTTTTCTCCTATATTCCTACATTTCTTCCAAGCAGTTTCGAACTTCCCACATTTTCTCAAGAACACAGGTACGTTAATACCTCCACATTTATCCTGTAGTTCAGCACATCTAATAGTTTCAGTCCTCACCTGGGCTCCATGCCAATGCAGAACTTCATTAATGCTGATTTGTTATCTGGACCTTGCCAAATGTGTATATATGTATATATGGTTGATTACTCACTACTTTGTACTCAATAGGACTATGAGACAGTCTCCTATTCGACTGCTGATTTTCATGAAACTGATAAAAATCAATATCTTAATGGACTCTAAATTTCTAGTGAATTTATTTGAAAATGACCAAAGAGCTCAGAAATTACTGGGTTGAGAAGGAAAAGGAGACAAAAAGGCAGACACACAAATATTACATGCCTTTTTTTGCTTATAAAAGGAAGCCCAATGCTAGTCATAGTCTAGTAGATCCTCTGTGCAATCCCACTTATAGATTAAAATTGCTAAAAAAAATAATCTTATAGAAACAAAGGAGGTTTTTTTTCACTTTCAAGTGTTGTTTCAGGCCTCTCTTCCCCCAGAACTTTAGACTCATAGTTAATTTTTTTACATGTATACCATTTCATAAGCAAGTTTCTTCATAACAGTAAATTCACCTAGACTTGTCTTACCTCTAGGATGTCATTATGGAAGTTTTAATTACCCATTTGTATAGCAAAGGATTGCTTGCTTTCTCCTACAGCAATTCATCCAGCCTGCTTTATTCATCTGGTATAGTGTCCCTGTAGGTACTGACCCTTAGGACATGGGCTGAAAGAAATTTCTGAGCAGAGGAAGGGAATGCTGAGTTTTCTATGCTATACTTTCCCAAGCAGTGTTGAAAGTTGCTACTTAGGGAACTCACAAGTCAGAATAAATCATGGTCCACAGACATGCACACTGTGTTGTTAATTCACAAACACTTTCAGACAAGCTCACACACTGAATTAGTAATGCCATAATCTTTGCTACCAAAGTGCTGATCTGCACTTATTTACAGACAGATATTCTGGTTTTGGTAGAAAACCTGTTATCAGAAGTTTATGAGTTTATACCTACTTACTGAAATGTACTGATACAGTCACAGGATGTGACATTATAGTGTTTAGCTTTTAATTTCTATTTTAAGTGGATAGAAAAATTTTTACCTTCTTCACAAAAAAGAAATGTCTCTTATTGTTAATATATACATTGAGTGAAGTTTGGAAGGAGGCTGTGGAAGACAGTAATGTCTTTTTTTAACTCCATTAGGATGCAGTATTGAGACAATCTTTTATGACTGTAAATTAATTGTTCTGGAAGAAGGCATGGTTGCCTCAGTTCTCAGATATGCATGCAGATAAGAAGGAAGGTTACATTTCAAACAACTAGAGACTCTAAAGAGCCGAGTATCTGATGAAATGACAACACATAGAGAAAAACAATCTGAGAGGTTTTCAAAGTACATTGATAAAAAGTTAACATAGGTGATGAGTAGAGCTGCTCTACAAGACCTCATACCTACAGCCAGGAAGAACTGGTTGGGAATGTGAAGGATGGTACAGTTCTGGCTGCAGTGACTGTGAGATGGTGTTTTTCAGGACCTTGAGCAGGGAGAAAAATGCACTTAGAAAGATCATGGCCCTGGACTTCAGGAAAAGAGACTTTGGACTATTCAGACAATTGCTTAAAAAAATCCCACGGGACACAGTCCTGGAGAGAAGGAGGATCCAGGAGAGTTGGTTGATATTTAAGGATCCACTCCAAGCTCATGAGCAGTCCATCCCAATGTGTAGGAGATAAGCAAAGGCAGCCTCATGGATGAACAAGCTGCTCCTGGACACAAGGATTGAACTTGTACATAAAAGGGAAATGTACAAGAGATGGAACAGGAGAACGTGACCCAGGAGAAATATGGAAAAACTGCTTGAGCACACTGGAATGTGGTTGGCAAAACCAGAGCTCACTGGGATTTGAATCTGGTGAGAGACATGTATTGCAACAAAAAGGACATCTACATGTATAGAGCAGCAAAAGGAAGACTAGGGAAA
>NW_010243089.1:49996-54922 GCF_000690775.1 Eurypyga helias | reverse complement strand
GCTGTCGCATCGCCCCCAGCCCGGCAGTCGGGTGTTGCCCACACGGGTGGGTATTGTTCCAAGGTCAGCCGTCGGCCGCGTGCCACCCCAGCGCCGCGCTGCAGCCGGGTGACACCTCGCAAGCCTCTACACTAAGTGGGGGGAAAAAAGAGAATCGCAGGAATCCTGGACTTTGAGTGAAGAAAATAGCCACTTCGGGATGAAGGATGTGTGCCGACAGCTGGTGCCGATGTCATGAACCATCCCCGTCATCTGTACCAGTCCTAGGAAATGGGAGATAATAGGAGGGAAAACTGGCTGTCCGTCCACATTAGTGCTTCTGGCGGAAGGTCATGAGTCTGAGTGATCAGAAGGCGGGTTTTTTTCTGCAGGGGAGGGGAGGAGAAGTACAGCATTTTCTGCCTGTATGCACAAATTTCCAGCAAACTCGTAGAATTTTTCAGGGGTGCTTCAAGGTAGAAATACCTTTGCACTGGGAGCTTCACTGTTCCTTCACCCAGGATTCCAACAGACATAAAACTTGGATTGGTTACAGTTTCACGCAGGATGGAAAAACGTTGAAGAAGTGAGAGGCGAGGCGCCAGAGTTATTTACTAAGGAGCAGGATAGCAAGGCTGAGCGGTGACAGACTAGTGGAAATTCAGTATCATGGCACTCCCTTTACTTGTCTGGCTTGTGAAGGGGAGGGTTTTGTTTCCCATGATGGGTGTGTAAAAACCACATTTATTCTCTTGCTGTCAGGGATCTACAGAATAAGAAACCGAGCAGGAAGTGGTGCTTGGATGGGGAGATTGGTTTAATTTTAGAAAGCGGATTTTGCAGCCGCAAGTCTGACTCCTGGAGCACAGGATGCAACAGTCAGGCGATACTTTCCAGTTAGGAAACAGTACTTTAGGTACTGCTAATAGATCTAATTTTGTTTTCCTCAGCTGGAGTTCTTAAGGAGCAGGAGATGGCACAAAAGGCAGAAACTGCCGGGAACTGGGGGTGGGAGGTGACAGTGACACACAAACAGAAAATCAGTTTGCTGGTTGCGTGACACACGTTGGAAGAACTATGGGAAGTGTGTTAGGAGGAAAAAGAAAACCACGTGGTGGGGAAAAAAGGGAAGGAGCTTTCAAAGATTAAAGATTAATTAAAGATTTAAGAGCACACATGTGGGGCAGACAGAAAAAGAGGTGTAGGTAGAAACAAATGACAACAACAAAAGTATAGCATGGTGGAAAAGGAGAAGAGGAAATGCAGAACTGGTGTGGAAAGGGGACATAATAACCGGTGCTGAGACACAGTGAAAGAGGGTTTGTGAAAAGCAGGGGGGGGTTAGCCTTGGAAGCGAGTATTAAATGGGCAGCTGGCGTGTTACAGCTGAGAGCTGCAGCTGAAAGGGCAGTCACGTTCAAGCTTACAACCTGCTTCTCATAAGTGTTTTTAAGTCTGCATACATAAACGTGTTTGAAAGAGCTTTCCAGGCTAGCTCTCTATAGAGGACAGTCCAAGTATTACAGCTTCTTGGACGGCATGTAAAAGATTTTGGAAAATGTCCATAGTACTTTTTTCTTCCCCTTCAGTTCTTAAGCGGTGATAGCAATTATTCTCTCCCTCTCTCCTCGCTGTTGGGGTGGGAGCACAGCTGAGGTTGGCTTGCAGTGAAATAGAGCAGTTTTGTGTACAAGTCATAGTTAGCAATGAGGCTAAATCTTTAGTGGAGAACAACTGAAAAGTGAATCTGCAAAACAGAATCAATATAAATTCTGAGAGTCTTATTCTAAACCACTGGTGTAAAGAAGTTGAGCCTCTTTAGCGGTGTAAAGTATGTTCATATATGTGTTGGTCCGTGTGGCCCAAATGCGAACTCAGACATGAAAAGTGTATGTGTTTTTACCATAAATAAATGCTAATATAGGAAAGAAAATCTGTGAGGACATCTGTTTTTTATCTTCTGATACAGATAATGGCCTACAAGTAGTCATAGATGTGACCTACATTTTTTGTGAACTAGGCTGGGAAAAGCCAGAAAGCCCACAGCAATCAAAAGCACCAACTGTGGTGTTAAATTGCATTTTTGTTTCACTGGATCAACACATGTCAATCAAGTGTCCATCATTATATCGACAAGTATCCACTTTTGATCAAAAGATTAAAAAGTCTCTCCCTCAAGTTGGTGTTTTATGTGTGAATTGAAGAGGTAACCTGACAAAAAAAAAGTTTGTGCAAAATTGGCACAAAGCAAGGGCTTGTTTTTTTTAAAAAAACTTTTTTTTTTAGTGAAATACTGCATGTGGAAAGTACTTCTGGATGAGAGCTGTCAGGGTGGAGGAAAAATAAATGCTACCTGTGTTGTTAGGTCATGGGGAAGGTGACTTGGCATCAGTGTGTGGCTCTGGGATGTCTCTTCTGGATACCTCACCAGAGCCCACAGCTTGTGTGTCCCCTGGAAGTGGCTCTGCAGGGGGGAGTCCTGTGGCACGACAACGGGTTGTAGATCTCGCAGATATTCAGCAGTAATCATCAGGCAGCAGGTTTTTCAAACGCTGGAATGTTTTCTGCAGGGAACAACTGTTTTAAAAAAAAAAAAAAGATGAGCAGTTAGAATTTACTTAACAGAACCATTTAAAGTATTAATTATTACTTTTATTTGCTCTTGTAGCTGAGCTAATCATACTTCAGTAGTATTTGCGTTTGCAAGATACATACAGGAGGGTAGTGTAGTGAAGGATGAGAAGACTTAGTATTATTGTTATTTAGGTGAGTCTTTTAAAAATGCATCCTTAAATGTATAACAGTGAAATGGAAAGTTGAGTTTAAAAGGTGGAAATTTCTCTTCTGGAATCAGTTACGTGCAGGGTGCTTGGGTTGTATTATGAGCCGGGAGTATCTCGGGGTCCAGTGGTAAATGTATGTAGCAAATGAAAATCTCAGTGTGTGCTTAGGAAACACAATTATTAGAACACAGTTATGTTTAAATCGAGCAGCTGGGCAGATGTTTGAGTACTGGCATTCCCCTGCTGGGGTACAGCTGTATGTTATCGAAACACACCATGTGACCTGTTTCTGCCATGGCTTCTGACCTGTCTCAGTCCTCTGTGGGATTACACCTAGCGTGATCGACTGAGGGTGGTGCCTCCAGGTTCAACACCAGGATTGATCTTTAATATTAAAACTAGAAGGGAAATCCAGACTTTATATATCACTTCTTTTTAGCTTTGTTTTAAAAATCAGTGCAGGAAATAGGCCTGCTCCCAAGTAAGGATTTTCTCAATTGGAACGTGTTGTACCCATTCTGGAATGCTACTTCTGTAGCTTTAAGATGTTTAAATAATTGCATTTTGATAGCACTTGAAAAATAATCATTCCAGAGGCATCAGACTTCATACTTTACCTGGCTGACAGTGATCTGTGAACATCACGCTTGGCTTAAAAATTGAAAGTCCTGGATAATTATTAAAAAAGCTGTTGACAGTTCTTCATGTGGTGAGCTAGAAGGGAATATAAGCAAGGTGGAGGGAAGGTAATGGCAAAATTATTTATGTGCTTAAAGTAACTGAAGGAAGGCATTTGTTTCCAGTACCTGTTTATGACCTTTAATGGAGAAAATGCAGCATTCTTGCCTTTTCATTGAGTTTTGACTGATAGTTTGGCTTTTGTTCTAGCAGTATACCAAACCCAAACGAATGCTGGAAGTAATGAATATGGCTGTGCTACGTAATGCCGTTTTGAGTGGTAATACTAGCCATGGCTCACACACAACAGTACTGGAACTGTGTGTCAAGAAGTAAGGGGTTCAAATTCCCGGATATTCAGATTGGATGATACTATGAGGTGCATAAATGCAAAACGCGTGGTTTTGACCTCGTGCGCAAAGGAGGACTTTTTAAAGACAAATGTTCCATTCCAATCCAGTTATTTTGGATGTCCTTTGTAGGTCTTGAAGGTCATAAGCAAGCACAGCAGGCAAAGGTAAACCACTGCACTTGAAATGAAGGTCTTCCTTTATAGCAGAGCGTGACAAAGCATGCCCAGAGATGTAAGCTGAACAAGGACGGTTCTGGAGTTGAGTTGAAATTGTTTGAGTAGTTGTCACGTAACTTGAAATCTCCCCAGAGCCTCAATATTCGTAATTAACAGCAGTCACAAGGAGTACTGAACAGGGGAATGCGTAATGTGATGCCCCAGCAGACTGGTAGCCTGTTTGAACTGTGGTAGCAATATACATTTAATTTGCTTTGATCATGAGACCTCCACTCAGTTAACCACAGGACTTCTTGGAGTGATCTGGCAGTTGAGAAGAAGCTGGCTTAAAACCAGCGTGAGCAAGGTGGGTAATCTGATGTGTGATGTGTTGCTTTCCGCCCAGAATCAAGCAAGCGGTGCCCGGGTTGGTGCAGCCTTTTCACCAAAATGGTCTGACACTGTGCTGACCACAGCTCGGAGCTCGTCTGCCCTGACTTCCCTTTCTAGACACCCTCTGTAGTTTGCGTTTGGCGAGGTGAATCTAGCTGTCGTGCCTGGATGACTCCCACAGCAGAAAATGGAAGGTCTGAAGTCTGGAATGATAGTCAGAGGTCTCTCGGTGATGATTCTCTTGTACATTTGTGGACACTCCTGGTGAAGCATAACTTCTGATAGGTTCTAACTTTCTTTCTGAGCTAATTTATTGCAACACATTTAAATAATATCTGCATCTCTGAACAACAGAATGTTTCGTTTGAGGTGAACCTTTGGGGAAAGTGGGGACATCAGACTTCCTTTTTTAAATAGGAAGCATTTTGTTTGCTTCGGAAACTGAAAAGGTTATACCAGTTATACCAACAAGAGGAATAGTTTTGACTTCCAAATGCTTAATTAAATGATATTTGGTAAATAGAGCTTGGTTTCCGTTTCATACCTTGCCTGTAGGATTATAAAAATAACACGCATATGATCTGT
>NW_010243089.1:39752-49965 GCF_000690775.1 Eurypyga helias | reverse complement strand
AGCAAAGCATGCTGACATTGAGGTATGTTGTGGTTGTGGTCGCTGGGGCACTGGTGCCGTAGCCCTCCCTGCGTTAAGGGGTACTGCATTACAGATGCTCTGGAGCGGTGGTTTCCTCCTTTACATGGATGGTTTTGTGTCAGTTGAGCAGCCAGACTCCATTAATTCTTTCTACCCGGTCATCTGCTGGCTGAAATAGCCTGTCTTCAGGGTTGCACAAAGCTGTTACGGATGGAAGCAGTTTTCCAGCAGAGCTGGTATGCTGTGGGATAATGCCCTCTGCCGCACTCGAGGCTCAGCCTCCCTCTTGAGCTGCTCGTTCGCTCAGCGACCAAGGGAGGTACAATTCCTGCTAAAACGATCCCGTGCGGAAGCGTGGCTAGGCAGTAGGGTCGTGAGGGTCTCTTGAATACAAGAGGTTGACTTTAAATTTTTGACGAGGAGAAACGAGCTGCACCTATTTTTAGGAAACCCGATTCCCAGTGTGGCATTTAATCTGCAGATACAAATATAGTTTTGGAACCGTGCTGGGGAACTCAAGTGGATGAAGTGATCGATGTTTTCCCGAGGTGGCATCAGGGTCATGGAAAGTTCCAGAGTGGGTGTTCGTGGCCTGTTTCCTCCCTGCTGCTGCTCCTCCTCCTCTCCGCCCCTCCCTGAAAAGCCCAGCATAAACAGCCCAGCTGCATGCAGAATCCCAGCAAAGCTACCCCAGTCTGCACTGCCGGTGCAGAGCTGGTCGGTTCTGGTCAGAACTTAACAGCTGCTGTTCGCAGGGTAGTAAAGAGCCTTTTTGTCTAAGAAAGTTATCATCAGAATAGCGATTTCTGACTTCATAATTTTTTCTGGAAGTACCGGAGACTGGAGACATGCCCAGTGATTTCAGACGTGTCCTTAATCCATCTTCAGTCCATTTTAGGCATTCTGTAGAAGAAGGATATAAGTAGATGAGTACAGGAAAAGCAAAAGGTAGGAGGCATGTGGATTGGTTTCTTTTCTAAACCTTAGTAATTTTTGTTGTGTTACTTAAGTTATCTACTTGTGTAAGCAAGCAATAATGACCTAGAAATATCAAGTGCTGAAGGTTAGAGTTGGTAAGGAAATATCTAAAATTGGGATTCAGCCATTCTTTTTCTGTAGGAACTAATTCAGCCACTTTTTTGTGTCCATGCATGGGTATAAACATCGATGTGGTCGACCTCTCATTAGGCACAAGGATATTTTGGGGTCAGTATGGAATTTTTTGGGCTGTTTTATTTTTGTGAGAAGAAAAGCTTGTTCGTTTGGGTCAGGAACTTGTACTTCAAGAGACTGTTGAAAGTTTCATCAGAAATACATGGTGGTAGTAGTATCTGTTGTCCTTACTTGATGACTTCTCCTTTATTGCAGATTATGATGCATGATTATCACAGAAGAAATTCATGTCTATAGCTCTTAAGGACTTCATTACATCATCTTCAAGCCTGATAGTTTTGGAATCCATACTGCAGCTGCAAAGACACGTCTGCTTTTAGGTTTCAACAGACATCTTCCCTACCAGGAGACACTGAAAGTGAAGTGCTCTGTTTTAAGACAGTGATACCATTGGATTATTTTAAGATCTCCCCAGTTCAAACTTTACAGTAATATATTTGCTAGGTAAGTCGATACTGTTAGTTGCATATACAGTAGTTGACACTTTTGCAGAAATTCTGTGACTTTAAACCTTGTTGGCCTTTTATTAAATAACCCAACAAGTGAACGTGTATACAAATGGATGATAGTAAGATCATCATGGCCAGTCCAGAGCCAAATGCTTTCAGTTGTAAGTGAATTTAAAATTAACAGATTAACACTAGAAATATTGTGTGTGGGGCTTGCTATTTTTGCTGTGGAATTTTGCTATCCACTTCGTCTCTTCAGTGGTTTTCTTGTTTCGTTTGATCTTCAAAGTTTTCTTAAATTTAAGATAGAAATATAAGTTGCTGGTAACATTCGTATCATCCCACATATTCTTTCCTCTAAAATTGTTGAGGAAAGTATACTTTTGCATACATTAGCAGCTCAAACGTAGAAGTTTGAGATAGATATATATTTAATTATTTTTTCAAATCTATTGGGTCACTTCAGGGTCATACATTAGTATTTGTAATTAGCTTCCTATTTGGAAAGTGGACTTTTCCTATAAGTGCTTAGCTTAAAAAAGAAAAAAAAAAAGAATTAATTAAATGACCTATAAAATAGCTGCCAAATTCAAAAGTTAGTTTTCTGAAGTTATTTTTCACCTTGGTCCAATTTACCTGAGGTGCTGTGTTTGTATATGGGCAAGATCTTCAGGGGAGGTTGTTTTAGCTTGATGATAACTTAAGATACATGGTTGTTCAGAATGCATTTAATTCTGTTTTGTTGGTGCTAATGTTCTTTCATGACTTCAGCTACTTTAAAATAACAAACCAACTCATTACTCAAAGTTAAACAAAAAATTATTTCTATAGCTATTGTTCTATTTCACTAGTTACTGTAAATTATAGGTACTTTTCAATGTTGGTTTTTTGTGTCTGTGCAAAGAATGAAGCTGAGCAGTATAGGGCAGATTTTGTGCAGTGAGAAGAAAATTGTAGAATCACAGAATGATTTGGGTTAAAGAAACCTTAAAGATTTGTATAGTTCCAACCCCCCTGCCATGGGCAGGGACACCTTCCACTATACCAGGTTGCTCAAAGCCTCATCCAGCCTGGCCTTGGACACTTCCAGGGATGGGGCATCCACAGCTTCTCTGGGCAACCTGTGCCAGTGCCTCCCCACCCTCTCTGGGAAGAACTTCTTCCTGATATCCAATCTAAACCTCCCCACTTTCAATTTAAACCCATTACCTCCTGTCACTACAGGCCCTTGTAAAACGTCCCTCTCCAGCTTTCTTCCAGGCCCCTTCAGGTACTGGAAGGTGCTATAGTGATGAATCTACCAAATCTGATTTTAGAGGGCAATGAAGCTGCTTGTGTGATCTGTTGGTTTCCAACTTGCTCCCACGGAGCTAGTGTGGGTTCAGCATATAGTTATGGAGTTGGTACCTACTGAAGTGATGCAGATAAGTTAGAAGTTGTGGCCTCAGTCTCTGAAATTCATTAGTCCAGTCAGTCCAATGAATTGTTGGCAATGTGGACTCAGCAGCAGTAGTACTCCTCTGGGTGTTTTTTACATGGCTTTTTTTAAATTCCCCGTGAATGTTTGTTTGCAAACAGTGTGTTAATAGTACTTCTATACTGAAGCAAAATGTTGTATCTGTAAATGTTACACGTTCTGTTTCCAGCCAGACCAACACCAAAATGATTCCTAATGGATATTTGATGTTTGAAGATGAAAACTTCATTGAGTCATCTGTTGCCAAACTAAATGCCTTACGTAAAAGTGGTCAGTTCTGCGATGTCCGTCTCCAGGTAACTTTTTTCCTGTCCCAGTGTGATTGTTGAATGTGGTGGGGGTCTTTTCACACTGTGGAATGCTGAGTGCCTCACTAGAATCTGATTTTTCTGAAAAATGCATGCATAAAAAAATTAGGTATACTTTGAGAGAAGAGACGCTAACAATTTTATTAGCTGACGTAAACTGGAGACTGTATTGATTTCAAAAATTGATTTGAACTGCGATGTTCACTTGGGTAGGCCTTTATACTACTGTAATACCACTGTACTTTTAAAGAAGTTCTTAGCAGTATGTGAGTTTCTTTTTTTGTGTTTTAAATGAAGGTATGCGGACATGAGATGTTGGCACACCGGGCCGTGCTAGCTTGCTGCAGTCCCTACTTATTTGAAATCTTCAATAGTGATAGTGATTCTCATGGAATTTCCCATGTTAAATTTGATGATCTCAATCCAGAAGCTGTTGAAGTTCTGTTGAATTATGCCTATACTGCCCAGTAAGTAGTTTTTGCAGAAACTAGCCAGAATGGATTTTAAATTAAAACATCAGTATAATGAAAATAAATTTTATTCTTTAATAGGTTAAAAGCTGATAAAGAACTGGTGAAAGATGTATACTCTGCAGCAAAGAAGTTAAAGATGGAGAGAGTTAAGCAGGTACAGTTCTCGGCTCTTCCGGAGGTCGGTTATGCTTTGTGATGTTAGCGAGACAAAATGAACATGGATTATGCTGTGGAAAGGCGCTCGGCGGATGCGCTTCCTTAGGTGTTCACAAGCTTTTTACTGATGGAGTGACATCAGTATGTGTCGCTTCCACTGATGTTCTCTTTGTGCTGAGGAGTTCACTAAGTTACGTTTTGTATTTGTGCACCCTTCTGAATCGCAGCTGGTTGCTTCCCTTCGGGCTTGTGGAAGCAGTGGTGCGCGTGGTTGTGTTGGGGTCATAATTAAACCTGCACGTCTGTGGCAGTGATACATGAAAAGAAGAAACGTTCAGGAGTCTGTGCATTATACATTTGGTAGAGCTTGATTTCAGACATACTTGCTCTTGCAGCGCGTGGGGATACCTTTGACAAGGGAATTGGGATTCTTCACTCGACTGCAGATAAGCAGTTTTGACTAGAATAGTTCAGTAGAAAAGCATGGGGCCAACGCATACGTGAGTAGCTTTCAAGTGTGTACGACTTCATGCGTATTCCTATGGACGGCAACATTACAGCTCTAGCACGGGGTGGGCTGACTACAGTCACTGTTCTGCAGCTAGAAACAGCTGATGCTGTGTGTTGGGTAATTTAAACACATAAAAATCTTGTCTTCTGGCAAACTAAGATGCAGCCTTTTTTCTTACAAGGTTTGTGGTGACTATTTGCTCTCCAAGATGGATGTTCAGAGCTGCATCTGTTACCGGAACTTTGCAAGTTGTATGGGAGACTCGCGTTTGTTGAACAAGATTGATGGCTACATTCAGGAACACCTCTTACAGATATCAGAACAGGAAGAATTTCTCAAACTTCCACGGTTAAAGGTTAATTTAAGTTTGTAGACTTCCTTCTGGTATGTGATTTCCAAAAGGCTACACAAGTAGCAACTACTGTGGCTTCCTTGCAGGTAGTAGGGAAACATGGTGTATGTACTGCTGTCAACCTGAAATGTAGAGAACACCCTGTCACCCCTTCTGAGCACAAAAGGCAACTGCACTTGTACTTAAATACACTTCCTAGTTCAGTGGCACAGGCTGAAAGCCCCTCGTTAGGTGGTGTTTCCTAGCTCTGGGGTGAAGGGAGAACAATGCTCACTGCGTAACATACGGTATGCTACAAATACAAGGCTAATACCTGTAGAGTAAATCATCCTTTCCTCTTCTTATTCAAGCTTGAAGTAATGCTGGAAGACAATGTTGGCCTACCCAGCAATGGCAAACTGTACACAAAGGTAATCAACTGGGTACAGCGCAGCATCTGGGAGAATGGAGACAGCCTGGAAGATCTAATGGAAGAGGTTAGTCTTTAAGAAAATGGGATTAAACATCTTTTAATTTTTTTTTAAAAAAAGGCAATATGAAGGATGATCCCTTTTTTTAATTATTTTTTCATTTTTTAACTATGACCCTAAAGAATTTAAATTTTACTGTAGGTACCCCTAAGCTGAGAAACTGGGGGGGTGTTCAGGTGAGCTGAATGAACTGTTCAGTCTGGTCTTCTGCTTTCCTTTTTTGCTCACTACGTGCTGTATAGTAACCTCACAGTGGCGTGTATCTTGCTTTAGAATTGGGGAGGTGGTACTGAAACTTGCCGTAGAGTCTTGATGTTTTCCTTTGCAGGTTTTGCTTGTAAATGTGAAGTAGGTAAAAGCTTCTAATGGTTGTTCCTCCCCGTTGATTTATCTCCCCATAGGTTTATTAACAAAACTAGGATACCAAGGCTGAAGAACCAAGAAGAACCCTCAAGTGTATTGACACGTACAGAAGCAGCAGTCCTGCCCCAGTTCTCCTAAGAAAATCCGCTGTGGGCAGAGAACGATGATGATGATTTAATGGTGTTTACTTACTCCTTTACAGGATACATTATTTTAAAAGTTGTGTGTTATTGAATGGCTTTACTCATGAATACTAATACTGGATGTAGCCTGGGCAGGGTTTAATGGCAAAATCAGTGGGGAGCCTAAATTTTTAATTGGCTGGCAAAAATGGACTTTGCAAAACCGGTGAAAGATCAGAAGTTTCCCAGATTGTTGTGACAAGCACAGTAGGTCTTCAGAAACACTTGTATAGGCAAAAGTACCTGTTGATCCTGTCGTGTGTTCTCAAGTGTGTATTTTCTTCTGGAGTAACTCACTTTCAACGCTTTGATCATGTTGAAATTCAGGTGCGTTTCACTGAAACAGTTGCATCTGATGTGTAGTTGTGGACAGCAGTTTCCTCCAGAACTTCAATTTGTGTTGTCTTCCCTCATCCCCATACCTTTCTTTTAGAGTCCACTCTTGGCTTCTCTTTAAGCTTTTTTTGATCAAGATAAGTATGTGTATTTTTCAAAGCAGAAAGCTTGTTTGCGGGGATAACGGAAATGCTTGCATGAGATTGTGAATTTGTATAATTCTGCAAATTAATGTGCCTCTTGCTTGTCTAATGTTTCTGTGCTGGAAAACCAGTAGAAGTCCTTGGAAAACGAAGATTTCTCTCAAGCGGAGAAAGTAAGGAGCCTTCCTCCAGTGTTTGAAGATTGCCACCATGACATCTGCTTCCTTTTAGTTTTGTCATTCTGCTAGATCGAGATGAGATGACGAGAAGTATGCTGGCGACTGCCTTGTGTAATCTGCCTGTAGCTAAGTAGCAGTGGAGACCGTAGCCACATGGGTATTCTGTTGTTGTTTTTGCAGGTTCAAACGCTGTACTACTCAGCTGATCACAAGCTGCTTGATGGAAATCTGCTAGATGGACAGGCTGAGGTGTATGGCAGTGATGATGACCACATTCAGTTTGTGCAGGTACAAATTGCAGACAGTCTGAGGTAACCCCCGATAGACTGGAGCAGTTTACAGCACACCTGAGGTCGTGGGCACTGTAGCTGAGACAGCAGCGGTAGCTTTCGTGGAGAGCTACGTGATGAGAAAGTGTCTCAGAACTGCTGGAGGCAACGATTTAGTCTTTGCTT
Source organism: Eurypyga helias (assembly GCF_000690775.1). NCBI lineage: Eukaryota > Metazoa > Chordata > Aves > Eurypygiformes > Eurypygidae > Eurypyga > Eurypyga helias. Next base: position 42,917 of record NW_010243089.1, on the reverse strand, counting down.
CTGTTTTTTCGTCAGGCTGGCTCTAAGCCTTTGCAGAACGGGGCGCTCTAGCTTTGACTTCAGAATAAATCTTAGGCTGGTAGAAGAAAGAGGTGGCAGAGAAGCAGTCAGCTATAGCAAGTCAGCTGTGGCTTTGTAGAGAGGTTCAGGAGACTGTAACGAATCGCAGACGGCTTGGCTCGCAGCGGAGGGTGGCTTACGCGTCGGCTAAATTTTGGCACAGCAAAAGATTCCAGATGTAAGTTCTAATCCTTCAGCTGCCAGTGTCTGCTTCTTCTGTGCAGCTGCGCGGGTAACAGAGATGTTTGAACAGCGGCAGTAGGTAACTTCTGATCTAGAGATGGTCAGTGCTTTGGGTGCGAATCAGTCTGGCGCCTCCCGAGACAACTTACTTTAGTTTTTTAGTTGTAGCCAGATACAGTAATTCTCAGCTCCTGAAAAACGCACAGCTTAGCACAGTGAGGCTCTTTAAGAAACAGTAAACAAGGGCTGAGAGATGTAAATTATCTACTGCTCTGTACAAATTAAGGGTGTTTAAATTCACTGAGTTAGAAGCAAATATATGGTAATATTTTAACTCATAACAGGGGAATGTGCTGATACAAAAGTATACTTCTTGATGTTTTTAGCTAATGCTTGTGAAAAACTCTTCATCCCAGAACGTGGATTTTACAAGTGAAAAGAGAGGGAAATGAAGTGCCAGCTAATTTTCTAGTTACCTGTTTGTTTTTGGAAAGCCTTCACGGACTTTGCCACCTTAGGATACTACTCCTTGCAATACCTAGAAGCTGAGAGGTGAATGTCCAAAAAGTTAATCTCTAGAAATAAGGCTAGGAGTTCTCAACCTACTCTTTTCTTCTTCTTTTTAAATCCTTTTGGACAATAAGAATTGCCAGCTTTAGAAATTCTGAACAGTTGAGAGAATTAACACCAGAAACCCATAGATGACAGTCCTGGAAAAATTGTAACTTTTAAATGTTTGAATTGCAAAAGTTTGTAATTCCTGTGACTGTCGAGGTAATTTAAGGGTAAGAGAATAAGCTTTCAATTGGATGAAGGTTCAGAAATAAAAATGTTATCCATGCTTTTCATGGTGAGCTGAGCACAGCAATCACACTCTCCTGTGTAAGGTTATCTGTGAGTTAGATGATGTATTTCAGAAGCCTTATGACAGTTCCCACAGAGATGAGACCCCAGGGAACTGCGCACACGCTGCAGACTTGGTGCTGTGGTCGTAAACTTTGCTGCTAACCGGGGTAGACAGAAGGTTACTTTTTTGTGTTGGGTTCTGATGGTTCAAAAAAAGCCTGAACAACCCAAACAGCTGTGCAGTGTAATCTGAACTGTGAAATTTGGGGATTTTTCTTAATTCAGCAAAGTAATGTAAGCTATTTGAAGAAGAAAGCCGAAATCTCCTGTTAGTGGGGGAAGTATCAAGGGAGTGAAAACCAAGAAAGAGCTCATCTGAGCACAGAGAGGAACTGAGGCGAAATTAATTTGTCTTCAGGGAACGAAGAGAATAGTTAACTCACTTCCAAATAGCCTTATGTAATTAACTCCAGTTCCAGAAGCAGGGCTTGCTGGTCAGGCTTCATGTTTGTAGATCAGTTCTCCCCAAACGGGTGTAGGCTATTCCTTCACGTTTGAAATTCCTGCTAGTAACGCATGCTCTTCTCTAGGAACTTGAACCCATCTCCAGTCAGCAGCCGTAGAAAGGTGCAGTCAGAGGGTGAAGTGAGTACTGAGATGGTGTAGGGTGGTTTTGGGCCACTGTGGTTGAGTAGGCAAGATGCTCCGCTGAAAACTGAGGTGTGCTATAAATGATACTCTGCGGAGGTGGTGTTCTCTTGAATAGTTATGTATAGCTCAGAGAAGCAAAGGTAGAAGGAGCTGTAGTCTCTGGCTAGGTTTCTGTAGCTGCCTTTTGGTTTTGCAGAGGAAGCCACCACGTGAGAATGATCACAAGCAGATTAGTAGCAGCTCCTCTGGAAGTCTTTATCCAAATGCTACTGTTCAGAGTCCTAAACACGAATGGAAAATCATTGCTTCAGAGAAAACTTCAAGTGAGTAACTGGGACAGGGTTTGTCGAAAAGATGTGTCTGGTATTGTCTACCTACCACCTCTCACTCCCTGGGGATGTCCTTCAGTGTCTGTAAAGAATGCAGAAGGGCTTTTTCTTACAGATGAGGCAAATCAAGTATTTGCCCAGTGATTTGTGGGACATTTGTAACATAACTGGGGTCTCTTACATCTTGATCCCTTATGGACAGGGCCATCCTGAATCCCACGGTGTGTATAATTTACCCAGGAAGTCCTAAGGAGACAGTCGGTCAGACTGCCTGTGAGAGCAGACTCTCTCCTAGCACGTCTTCAGATCACTGTCTCGCGTGCTCGGAGCGCGGTGTTCATAACCTAAAACTCCTGTCTCCGTAACTGGGCTAACGCTTGGAACGGGTAACCAGAGAGGTTTTCCCGCTTACAAGGGGAGAAGCCTAATCAGAAGACCCTAGTTGGCATTCATCCAAAATTTTATTATCTTGGTTCTCTCGCCTTTTCTCCTGACGACAGGTAACACCTACCTGTGTCTCGCTGTTCTGGATGGTGTTCTGTGCGTGATATTCCTGCATGGCCGTAACAGCCCTCAGAGCTCTCCCTCGAGCACGCCACGACTGCTGAAGAGTCTGAGCTTCGAGCTGCAGCCCAGCGATATCATAGAGAAGCCCATGTCGCCGATGCAGTACGCGCGGTCTGGCCTGGGCACGGCCGAACTGAATGGCAAGCTCATCGCTGCAGGTGAGACAGTAATCCTGCTTTGAGCGCCGTGCTCGGCGGGAGGGGACACCGTGGCTTCTGAACTCTGCCCGCTCTGTCGGAGTCGGAGCCTTTGGTCTTGGAAAACGTGACGTCCTCTAACCTCTTGCTTCCAGGTGGATACAACAGGGAGGAGTGTTTGCGCACGGTGGAATGCTATGATCCGCAGAAGGACACCTGGGTTTTCATCGCGCCCATGAGAACGCCGCGGGCTCGGTTCCAGATGGCAGTTTTAATGGTGTGTGGTGGGCAGAGATGGGATGAAATGCGACAGCATGTGAATCACGGAACGGTTTGGGTTGGAAGGGACCTTAAAGACCATCTAGTTCCAACCCCCCTGCCATGGGCAGGGA
>NW_010243089.1:34537-39317 GCF_000690775.1 Eurypyga helias | reverse complement strand
GGGCGAGGGAGGGGGGGAATATCCCCCTCCCTCAACCTGCCGGCCACACTGCTTTGGATACAGCCTACGGAATGTAGGGGGACAGACGGGGCAACCTTCACAGGACGGTAGCGGGTTGCCTAATGGTGCTACTGGAGCACTGCTGATGTGAGCCGTCGTGTGTTCACGTGTGAAACGGGTGGGTTTATTTCTTTGCATTTAGGGACAGCTGTACGTCGTGGGTGGCTCAAATGGTCACTCGGATGACTTGAGCTGTGGAGAAATGTATGAACCAGAAATCGATGACTGGACTCCTGTTCCAGAACTGAGAACCAATCGCTGCAATGCAGGTAATGCACCTGCAGCTGACTGACCGCTGCTTCTGTGGGAGCGTACTGGCTTTTTTGCTTTCTCGACTCCCTACACGAATAGGGGTGTGTGCCCTGAATGGAAAACTGTACATCGTTGGTGGTTCAGATCCTTATGGCCAGAAGGGACTGAAGAACTGTGACGTGTTTGATCCTGTAACAAAGTCTTGGACGAACTGTGCTCCCCTCAATATCCGTAAGTTTGCTGTGTCGTTTGGGAGGGAGAGGGGGAAAAGGGCGATTACAACACTCAAACCCAATTAAAAAACCCTGAAAGATTCCAATTTCAGCTGCTGTGGCAGATGTTAGAGCACAACTTTGGTGCTGGGCTGTAATTCCCGGTGTTCAATTGCAGGGAGACATCAGTCTGCAGTGTGTGAGCTGGGTGGATACTTATACATCATTGGGGGAGCGGAATCCTGGAACTGCCTGAACAGCGTGGAGCGTTACAATCCAGAGAACAACACTTGGACGCTGATCGCGCCCATGAACGTGGCTCGACGAGGAGCTGGAGTGGCTGTTCATGACGGTAGGCTTCGCAACCTCTTCTGCTTGATGAATTTTTCATGTTTATAGAATCCTAGAACGGTTTGGGTTGGAAGGGACCTGAAAGACCATCTAGTTCCAACCCTCCTGCCATGGGCAGGGACACCTTCCACTAGACCAGGTTGCTCCAAGCCTTATCCAGCCTGGCCTTGAACACTTCCAGGGATGGGGCATCCACAGCTTCTCTGGGCAACCTGTGCCAGTGCCTCACCACCCTCTCGGGAAGAACTTCTTCCTGATATCCAATCTAAACCTCCCCTCTTTCAATTTAAACCCGTTAACCCTTGTCCTGTCACTACAGGCCCTTGTAAGAAGTCCCTCCCAGCTTCCTTGTAGCCCCTTCAGGTCCTGGAAGGTGCTATAAGGTCTCCCCGGAGCCTTCTCTTCTCCAGGCTGAACAAGCCCAACTCTCTCAGCCTGTCCCCATGGCAGAGGGGCTCCAGCCCTCAGAGCATCTTCGTGGCCTCCTCTGGACTCGCTCCAACTGGTCTATATCCTTCTGATGTTGAGGGCTCCACAGCTGGATGCAGAACTCCAGGTGGGGTCTCACGAGAGCAGAGTAGAGGGGCAGAATCCCCCCCTCGCCCTGCTGGCCACACTCCTTAAGCTGTGATGCAAGTAGAATACAAAGCTGTGTGCTTGCCCAGGGAGGAGACAGAACAGCAAGAACCTGGCTGTGCCTCCAGTTTGATTAAGAGCTGTAACCAGAGAAAAATAAAACAAACCAGACTGGTTTTTGTTTTGGGGTGTTCCTCCCCCTTTTCAAAGCATCACCATGCAGGCTCAGCAGCTGCATCTCTCCGAGTTCGCGCTCACGCTGCAGTAACCTCCTGTCAGCTCTAATGATCCAGAGACCCAGAGCAGGCGAACGCTGTAGCTTGAGCAGGACCTTGAATAAGGCAGAGGTTTCTGAGAAAACCCTTTGGGTTGTCTCCCCGAAAGGAGGCTGCTGGGTGACGCAGCTGGTGCTTAGCAGTGAAACATCCCCTTTGTCTCCTTCGTTAGGCAAACTCTTCGTTGGCGGCGGCTTTGATGGCTCTCATGCGGTGAGCTGCGTGGAGATGTACGACCCTGGGAAGAACGAGTGGAAGATGATGGGAAGCATGACCACGCCGAGAAGCAACGCCGGCATTACGACGGTGGCAAACACTATCTATGCAGTTGGGGGATTTGATGGCAACGAGTTCTTGAACACAGTCGAAGTCTACAATCCAGAGTCAAACGAATGGAGCCCCTACACAAAACTTTACAAGTTTTAACAATTAAATTTCCTTTCAAACTAACAGGCTTAGTGATGTAACTGTGGTTTCGTGGAGGTCTACACGTGAACAGGGTCAGGGAGGGCACAGATGTTGCCAACAGCAACACGGAGCTTTTGCATATTGCATATTAATGTGCTGTACATATTTGTTTTGGAAAGAATATCGAGATGGAGGGGGGGCTTTGTATTTTAGAACTTGTTTTAGGGTTTTTTTGGTGGTGGGTTTAGTGGTTGGTTTTGGGTTTTTTTTTCCTTAAGATTTTGAATATAACGTGAGAGAAACCAGACTGGGCATATCATTTCAGAAGCTTCCCCCATTGTCGTTTTGTTACTTTGCACATCGAATGACTTTGGTAGCATGTTTTCTCGGGGCAGGAAGTGTAAGGTTGATGGGGGATCTTTTTTTCCATCAGGCCTTGTTTTCCTTCAGTAACTGGAACAGTCTGTAACAAGAAGCCTTATTTAAATAGATATAATGGCTATTTTTTTTAATTAAAAAACGCTGACATGCCTGCCAATACCTTATCTTTTATGATTGCCTTTTTATAGCAGTTTTTATATACGCGGTGGAGTGTTTAATCTGGTGACATGAAAATGGCAGACAAACGGCTGTGGAAGCGAAGAGACAACCTTGGAGTTGGTAGAGACGGAGTGGGAGAAGGACTCGACCACTGTAGGTGAGCTGAGCTTTCGCCTCTGCCACAGCACCGTGACTTGGCGCGCCCCACCTTCCTGAACAGAACGTAGCTGTGACCTCCCAGGGTGGGAGTGCTGTTGGCTCCAGCTCTTCTGACAGCAGTTTTGTTACTAGGGGTGAGCTAACCTTTGAGCAAAACCTTCGGGGGGGCGGGGCGGGGTTTCTCCTGGTTTTTAAACTCTTGCCAGTTGGCAAAGAAAATGTATTCACCTGCGTAGTAACAGTCCTAAGTTTGTTTTTCTAATACTGCAGGCTGAGCGTGTGGTAGGGACACGAGTAACTTGATTTCGCACGTGCTCGTAGTACTGTGTTTTAGCTCACTTCCTCTGTTTGTCTGGATAAAATGTTGGTGAGGATGATGTGGTGTCCAACGTGTAGTGCTGCACATCTAACTCCTGTGCCAAAACGAGCACTGACTGCTTGCTGCCGATGCAAACGCATTAAAGGTACCTTTTGGGAAATCCTTGCACCACAGGATTGCTGCGATGTGTCTTTGTGTCCTTTCTGTGGCCAGACGACTGACATCAAACCGGTATTGCTAGTCGGTGTAGGTTTAACACAAAGCAGGGTCTCTCACTGACCCCCAGCCAGCTCAAAGCGGGGCTGAGCAGAAACAGCTCAGAGTTGGGTGCGTTGGGGAAGTACGAAGCAGCTGGCTTCAGCCATGTCTGTCCCTCTCTTCCCCTGCCCTGTGTCAGAAGTAGATGGGAGCTAAATCTACTCTGTCCCACGCGCCCTCTGTCGCAGTCTCCTCCGTTTACGCTGCGAAGTGCCAGCGGGAGCTTGTTGGCGCGGGATGTCCAGCGCTCGAGCGGAAACAGCCCTTCACTGAGCTGTGCTCCGCCGCATCGCGGTAACTCGGCCTCCAGCCATCGGGGCAGGAGCCAAGCTCGCAGCCCCAGCACGTGGGCAAAGCAGGAGCAGAGCTACTGGAAGTGACACGGCTGTGCAGAATGAACTCCTGTTTACTAGAACCGTAAAGATTTTGACAGTAAAGATTTTACAAATACATCCCAAAGTAGTATCAAAACAAACAGCTCTATTCGCTGCCAGTCACCCCCTCCCTGTACAGAGATGTGCGCAGAAGAGGCACCCTTAAAGGCCACGGCAGCAGTGACAATGGCTTTAGAAAGTTTGGAACATAACAGCTGTGCTCAGAGATGGCACTGGGGAGTGGGGATGAGATGAGCCACGGAGGGAGAAGCTGCTCCGGCCTTTACAAGGAAAGATGGCAGAAGAGAAGGATGAGGAGTTTCCCAAAGCAGCGTTGCCAGCAGGTTCCTGCTGTATGAAGATTCATTAAGTAGGTGTTGGAACAAAACCAGCCCTTTCCTCTGAAGGGAGGTCAGGACAAGCACCTGCACGAGGGCAGGGGTTTTGTATTTTAGAACAACCAGCATCCATCCATCCCTTTCCCCACTCCACATCCTCTCTTAAGCCTTACGCAGGACGCGTAGACTGCAGCTGTGTTAGTCCTGCATCTCTGCAGGGGTCCCAGCTGTACTCGGCTGCTTTTTGTCCTGACCCCCCGCCACGCGGTACGTTCTCTCGCCGCGTGCCGGCAGAGCCTACGCCCTACGGGGGTTTTCCTACCTGGCCGCTGACAGGCCTAGCCCCGCCAGGAACGGGGATGCAGAAGAGCAGCCCAGCACGGGCCGTGTACCGAGCCAGCTGTGCCCGTCCAGGGACCCTCCCTTGAGCCTGACACTTCCATCAGCTCGGCTCCCCACAGCAATTCCAACAGTTCATGTGTGAATGTAACTAGCGGGGTCGTTGTCCTTCAACTCGGACAGAAAACAGCACCACTGAGAGAAAGAGTGGCAGGTTTTGGGTTCCTCACATTTCCCCCCGCAGGGGAGGCGTTAGGCTTCCCACGGACCCAGAAAAGGCCGGGGGCGAGTGCTGCAGCTCCAGCGCAGGTGTCACAGC
>NW_010243089.1:0-34523 GCF_000690775.1 Eurypyga helias | reverse complement strand
CCGCTGCGTGGCACTGCTTAACAGCGTGTTCCAGCTGGGCCAGCTGGCAGCACCCCACTGCCAGCCTTTCTCTGGGGAAGAGAAGACACAGGTTATCAGGACACAAGGGAGCCCTCGTGCAGACGGGAATCTTGCCGTATCTTGGCTTAAAACAGAACTCAGAGGGCTTCTAACGCAACGCCGCTCCAATGCCACAAGCAGAGAGTGCCCGGTACCACTGGACATCCAGGCGTAGTCCAGCTCTTGCCGTGGAGATGAGAGCTTATGCCAGAGCTGGTTAGTCAGCGCCTGCTCCAGCTGCATCCCGCCGTGGCAGGGCGCCCCACAGCAAACCCGAGTTCCCTCCCCAGCCCCCGCCTCCAGCTAACGAAAGGTTACTGGTTTTTCCGGAACGCATTTAAACTGGACAGGCTGGAGAGGTGGGACTGTGCCAACCTCATGGAGTTCAACAAGGCCAAGTGCAAGGTCCTGCACCTGGGTCAGGGCAATCCCAAACACAAGGACAGGCTGGGTGGAGAGTGGATAGAGAGCAGCTCCTAGGAGAAGGACTTGGGGTCCTGGGGGATGAAAAGCTGGACATGAGCCGGCCGTGTGCGCTGGCAGCCCAGAAAGCCAACCGTATCCTGGGCTGTATCCAGAGACCAACATCTCACCTCACACGGCTGGAAATCGCTGTGTAGACGCCAACAGCTCATTTCAAATTCAAGTCCTCTCCCACTCCACTATAGGAGCAGATCATTAAAAAAAATAGGGGGAGGGTAAAAGAAACCACTCCCCACTCATCTGCCCTGTGTCCTTCCTACAACAGTGATTTCCTACTTACCCAAACCATTTCCCCTTATGGTACCCTGTCAGTACATGCCAAAATGCCATCTCGAAACCCATCTGATGCGGTCAGTAACTGGCTTACCGATAGGCCTCTTGAGAAACACACTCGTACAGCTCCTCAGCAGTGAATTTCGCACTGTTATTTACCTAAAGCAAAGAACAAAGAATTACCATAGCGATTTACCCAGTATCACATATCAATTCAAGTTATACAGCTGGTATAACAGATACGGTTGCAGTATTACCCAACAGGCTCTGGGGTTGAGCCAGGACATGCAGAAGTCACACAGTATATAATGAAATCAGAAATTACAAATTAGCAATCATGACTGTATACAATGGTAGTGATAGACATCACTCCAGCTCCACTTTCTAACGATTTCTGCACAGAAAGACCTTAAATAATTCTTCCTTCCCTCTTAATTTACCCTATAGCTCTACAGCAAACAGAGTGAGTTCAGACCCACATTAATTCCATAAATACAGTCAACCTATGTGTGGAGGTTAAAAAACCAAATACAGTTTCTTGTATAGGGGAGGCCAGTAAATCTGATATATATAATATGCTAAATGGAAAAATACCTCTATTCCACTGCAAACGTTCATTTCAATTTCTCTTCTGAAAAGCTTTCAGCAGAAATGAGTTCAGACTTCACAAATAACTGGTAATTTCAATTTCCCTTTTTTTCTCTGAACCCCAGCCAGCACTCCCTCACGCAATGCACTCGCTCCCCCTCTTAAAACGGACACAGCAGGGATGCTTCCCTGACGTCACCTTCAAGGCTTTTTGCTCTCCACAGCAACTCATTCACAACAAAGGAGCGCTCCAAGTCACACAAACAACTCACAGACTGGGAGAAATTCCAGTAATTTTGGGTATGTACCAACCAAGAATATATTTTTATGTCAAATTCCTAATAAAAAGGAGCAAATCTTCAAAACTCTAGCTTAGTGGAAACCCAATGATGAGACAGCTCACCTGTCATAACTACTTTAAGTAAAAAAAACTGTACCAGAAGTGTATCTGAAGGAAACATTGAAGAAAACTTCATACCTCGTTGCTTATGAGAAAGTTATAGAGGGTCCAAATATCCTGGAAACTACTGGTTGGGGTCAAAATTCTGAAAAAGAAAAGTTTGGGATTTTTTTTAAGCAAATAGAAAAGGATTCTGTAGAAGAGTTAAAACACTCATAAGTGCTTAATGAAAGAAAAAAAAAATCTAATTCTTCAAACAAAAAGAAAATTCTGATCTTTGAAGATTCTTCCCTTCCATCCATCCCTTCCCAGTCTCTAACAGAATCACATGAGCTTATTATTTCTGCAAGGACTTTCTATGAAGTTCTTTCCCAATTAAAAATTCAACTGATGTTTTCAGGAGCAGTTTCTCTATATAGCTGGGAAGAAATCAGCAGTAATTAACAAGCCTTTCACGTAAGCAAAGCCCGCCCTATGAACCTGGAGCAAGCAACAGGCGATACAAAACGTACCCACTCTAGCTAAAGCTTTAACTCATTCCCTCCAGCATTCCAACGTCCAAGCTCAGATGCCACAGTTCACCCACCACTCTGGCTACTTCTAATAACAACCAGGTCATCCTGACACTGGGAGGTAAAACCAGGGAGAGGCATCTTCAGGAAGAACCAGGTACCATGTGAACTACTGGTATTTTATTCAGCCACGAATGCCCAGAGCAGCCAGAAACATTTCAGTCTTTCCCCAAATCCAGTCCTCGTTCACCTCGTTCCAAACGGAGTTACCACCCGCAGAAGAAAGCATCACCTTTGGTCTCCCCATAAGGTGAAGCTCTGGGAGGGAACCCATTCCCACGAGGCTCCAAAAACGATCCAAGAAGGAAGTGATTCTCTCAAAAACTAATTATCCTAATCTATTTAAGCAGACATAATTCAGTTGTACCTCAGTGGAACTCAATTTGCATGCACGAGGAAGAAACAGAACCCTCAAACATTACAAAATGTACACTGCAATCTAATAACACCTTACATACATTAAGGCAGAATTTTGTCAGTATTTATATGTCAAGCTTAAAGTATGGATTTGGGAAAAAAAAAAAGTGGAAAGTATTTTCTTTTTGGGAAGTTCTATTTACTTTCCCATGGGAAAGTGTCCAAATTCTCCCCTCCCTCGCAGTGCAAGCTGTAAGCCTTTATAAATGGATTACTTAGGAATTGAAGAAAACCCAGAAAACTAACAGAGTAAGTTAAAACTCCCGGGTACAGACAACACAGTATTTTAAAGAGGCTGGAAGACGGTGACACACCACGGGGTGTATGGTAACCAGTAAGCCCGCTGCTTATTTTCAGCATGATTTTACAAAGGAATCATCACCAGTACAACCACTGCTCACACATTCCCTCCTCCTTCATCAGACGATACACCCAGCTTTTTCTTCGTCCGCTGCACCACTTCACCTGCCAACGAAAGTCACCAACAGCCCCAGTTGGCTGCTTCTCCAAAGAACACCACGAAGCCTTCAACTGCCACCCCAGCGCAGAAGCTGCCAGCTCTGACGGCGTAAAGCCCCGGCAGAGACAACCTGGCAAACAGCCTCGGAAAGGCTGGAAATCCTGGCAGCTCGGGCTGAGCGGCAGCTCCGATTCCCACCAACCGGCGCCGTGTAGCCGTCAGCCGGCCCTGTCTGCACGGGACAATACACCAGCTTTAGGTGTTGCGTCGGTCACCTACGGCGTACACCCGCGCGTACACCCGAGGCCTGGGAAAGCACGATTTCTGTACCATTCCTGCAAAACCAGGAGGAGAGCTCGCACGTTTGGTTTCATAAAAGGGAACGCAAAGCCTCACCAAACACACAAGGTAAGTTACTCCTAATACCCTCACTGTTACTGAAGGCCCTTGCATCTTGCTACAAGTATGCTGGGCCTACAAGGAAGCTGGGGGGGACTTTTTACAAGGGTCTGCAGTGACAGCACAAGGGGTAACGGGTTTAAATTGAAAGTGGGGAGGTTTAGATTGGACATCAGGAAGAAGTTCTTCCCGGAGAGGGTGGGGAGGCACTGGGACAGGTTGCCCAGAGAAGCTTTGGATGCCCCATCCCTGGAAGTGTCCAAGGCCAGGCTGGATGAGGCTTGGAGCAACCTGGTCTAGTGGAAGGTGTCCCTGCCCATGGCAGGGGGGTTGGAACTAGATGGTCTTTAAGGTCCCTTCCAACCCAAACCGTTCTGTGATTCTATGTTGGGGCAAAAATACGTTCATTACTGTGTTTTTCCTGCTGTGCCAAGGACACAGATGGGAGGCTGTAGGCTAAGTTGCCACGGTCGAGCTGCTGGTGGGAAACCCAGCCAGGTAAGCTTTCTATAGGAAGAAGGGAGGGTGGAGGAAAGGGCGGTGGCAAGAGAAAGAAAACCTGTGCTCATTACGGGCTCCTGGATTTTGTGGCAAAAAAAGTTTGTAAGAACTATGAAAAAGCAAAGGCGGAGAGTGGGAGTGGAAGGCAGAGTTAAAGGGTTCTGCCTTTCCCTGAACTACACGGCATCTCCACGTGGCTCTTCACCTTCGTCTGACTCCAAACTTCCCATCCCCAGGCCAGAGAAGTGCCTAGAAACTCTGTATTTCACTCCATCGCTCTTAGCAAGAAAACCAGTTTGAACGTAATTTTAAAAGCAACATTAGAGCAGAATTCCAAGGTCATTTTTAGCCTTCTGGTTTTGCACAGACCTTTAATTCCACTGTGTGTATGAAAGCAGGCAACCCACCACCCACACTGCCCTCCTTCACAAGCTTAGCACCATGGAAGCACTCACACCACATGCATTCGATCTTTTCCCGCTGGGAGGGAGCCCTTCTCAATGATTACTAGAGAAAGCAAACCATTAATTCATTAAAACTTTTGAACCATGACACAGTTCGGATGCTGCAGGCTTACAGACTATCCCATCGACGTCTCCCAGGCTATGCAGTCTGTGCCCTCCACAAGGAAACCCTCGCCACTCTTCCTATTCACTTCCTGTGTGCACATATGATTGAAACACACTTTTTTGTCCTGGTGACCAAAGCTATCAGCAAACTGGGTTAGCTCACTAAGTTACCGGACCCCAGGTGGATATACAAACCGGCCGTGCTTCCCCTTATTTGGGAAAAAAACCAACTAAAACGTGTAAAGAAGCACGTAAGTCCCTTCATGTTAAATCCCGTAACTTAGATATGGAGTTTGCTTGGATTATCACAGGAATTCCTTCTGGGTTCATAACATGAAACGAGAAGTCTGAAATTGGGCTCAAAGCTTTACAGTATCTGCAAATAAAGGACAATTGTTATTTTCAAGGAAGAACTATTGCTACACACGGAGTACTGAAAAGAAGCTGGTGAGAGAAAAGCTTGCACTGTAACTTCCCCCGCAAATTCTTAACAGATCAGCATTCATAAAACATGGTTATTGCCATTTTCAGCTAAATAGGAACTGGAATACAAGCTCCAGCCTTGGAATATATTTCTCTGTGGAACATTCTAACACATTCCTGTCTGCAGGACAGTGATTCCTCACCACTGTGCTGCCTACTGGTTTGACCCATTTTACATTCCTTTCATCTCCTGTAGCGACCATTCTGTGTTACAGAAAATAGAAATGTTCAGATGCACACTGGGAAATCTGGACGTGTTTGTATGCATACTGACTCGGCATCTACTACTTCATTACATCAAGTTGATCTTGTTTTCATCAAGTTTCTCAGTGGAAAGAAAGGTCTGCCTCAGCTATAGAACTATGTGTAGAGAACACCCTCTAACCTACTAATACGTGAAGCAAATGGGCTCTTCTAACGAGTGAAACTCTTCTAACGAGCAATCTGAATCTCAGTAGTACGGCCAGCGCAATATTTAACCACTGCTTTCTCTTCTCTCCCAAAAAGCAGAGGGTGGAAAGCGGCTGAATCCCTTTGCCTTTCCTGTGAGCACAGCCATGCAGGAACAAACAACCCCACGTTATGTACTTCAACATTAATTAACCCCAACACCGTGCTCTGAGCAGCTGTTGGCAAGCATGCTGGGTAACGTGAAAGTTGGATTGCCACTAATCGATCGAGCTGAAAACTGTAGGATGGTTCTTGGCAGGGACTGGGTACGAGCGAGGAAACGGAGGTTAGATATTGTTCTGGAGGCAGAAGGGAGAAAGGAGAGAGTTAGACTTCATGATTTCTGTCTCAGAAACAATACAGCTCCCCAGACCACTCCAAGTTTCTTCACCTACTGATGTGTCACTCATCTGGTGCTAAACACATGCACAGAGTGTAAGATTTGATAATCAAAAATGGGACTGGAGAGGAAATAGCTCACCATGCGGTTCCTCACTTGCGCCTAGAGAAGAGCTGGGAAACAAGCAAAGCCTAAAGGATCAGAAAACTAACTTATCAGATAGAAGGGGGGGACAAATCCCCGACTCACAAGACAATCTGGCAGTGAAAGCAGGTCAGCCTGCCAGCTGCTCACAGGCACAAAAATCCTGGGCAACGGCAAGTAAAGCATACGGGGAGAAATGATATAAGAGTCCGTGGTAATCCCTCCCAAATCTGGCCAAGCCCCTGCCCCTCAGCACTTGTCACACTGAGCTGTTCCTCTTTAACTGTTCCATGCAATTGCCTGTGGCGTAGGACTGGGGAGACTGTCAGAAAGCATTAGGTGATTCAATAAAGCCATGCGGCTCATCAACAGGGCGTACGACTTAATTGTATAAAAGTCCACTTCACCCACTGAAACCCCCATTTAACCTCGCTGTCAGAATATCAGGAAAGCAAAAGAGATGAGAAATGGAACAGCAAAACTTACACACAGCTTATTAACCATTCCTCATTACACCGCACTGCAATAGAGGGCTCAAACTGGTGTTACAATGCTCAATGCATGCCAGAGTTTTGTTCAACATCAACCCTTTGGGAAACGAAGATTTTCCCCCAAACAAACTCAAAAGCTCATGCTTTCTTCCATTATGGAAGTACTTGGGATGTCAGATCCTAGTGCCACTTTGTCTAGTCCTCTCCTCTCCCGCTTTACAAGGCCAGGCCATGGCTTTTACAACACTGATTTGTTCAAAGTTCACTGCTTTTTAGACCGGTTAGAAGGCAACAGGGCTGCCACAGAATCACAGAATCGCTAAGGCTGGACAAGACCTGTAAGATCATCTAGCCCCAAACTGGCTCAAACTCACTGAAATACCTACACCCACGACTAAAACGTGTTCCAGTCTCTCCTGCTTCTTGCTCCACGATGCCCTCTACCGTAAATCTGCAGAAAAACTCGGAGCAGGCATTTCCAAATGCAGCCATGCAGGAAAATTACTCCCCCTCCTCCAAGAATCATCCTGGATGCCTAGAGTGGATTTTAGTTCAGTAGTAGAAAAAAGAATGTATAAAAGGAATTTTTGAAGCAATTTCATAAACGTTCTTGAGTGTCACGGTGATCATATGAACAGAAAACAGCCTCTACGTTTACACAAAGTCAAACAGAATCCTGTTTATTTTTGCTCCAGATACTCTGATGGCTCTGGTCAACAAAGTCCATCTTTTGTAACACAGATTTCTGTGATATAATGTTAGACCTTTTTATGTTTACAGAGCTCTCCCACAAGGGGAAATAGGGGAGGTAAGTAGCTTTCAACTAAAATAAATAGAAAACGTTACTGCCTTGCCGTTCTAATGAAACGCCCTGCAACACTGAAATAGAGACCTTGAAGCACTTGCTGAAACTCACCTACCACACACCACAGGATTTCTTGCAAAACCTTCAGGAATGGAATGAAAAGGACCATCTGTAGCAGCAACCTGCCTTTTTAAAACGCTTTCTTGAGAGAAAAATAAATAAATAAATAAACCCCCCATGGCAGGGGGTCTGGAACTAGATGGTCTTTAAGGTCCCTTCCAACCCAAACCGTTCTGTGATTCTGTGATAATCAGCCATGAAATCGATTCAATTACACCCAGCTGCTCAAGTTCACACTTCTACCCATATTCTTCTGTTTCTACTTTCATCAGAGTTAGACCATTTATCTTCGACAGAAGACAAGAATTCTTTGAATGGAGTTATCCCACTCTTAGTGCGCTGTATGGAAAAAAAATCAGACCTACAACTCAGCTACATACTACTGACACGTATCTTTTATATGATCCTGTGAGCACGCCACTTCCCTTGCGCATACCTTGAAGCTTGTTTGGGACTTACAGAACAGATATTTTACTGAAACAACCCTTTGACCATAATTTAAGAAAGCAACAAAAACTTATTTGGGAGCAGTGACAAGCAAAGCAAACGTTTGCAGGATTCCACCATAATTTTTACTGAAAGAAAAACAAATACTCTAGCAGTCACAGATGAAAACCAGCTCAAGTCCCAAGCGACGGAGTTCCACATCCCTGTTCCAGCTTTTTGAAGTGCCCTGACAGGTCAGACCTCACACTGGGATGACCATACAGCCATCCTTGGGAGAACTTGGGACAACTACAGCGTAAGGACTGTGAACCTTCAGCAAAGGTTGTACTGAACATGGCTAAGCACTGACGATGCAAGTCTAGAACCTCACTACTATGGCAGAATGATAGAAAAAACACTTCTTGAAAAAAATTACATGCTTATTAGATAGTGTTCAACAAAGCTCTGAGAGTCTACAGCAGCCATGCAATGTACCTCACCATTTACTTGAAAGGCAGGATGTCAACGTGCAGGGCAAGCCCAACCGTTCGGGTGCATCTCTTTCAGCTTTCTAACCCATCTGCATCATCCCTATGCAAAGCAAGCGCGCACAGTGCTGGTGCTTTCCCAAATCAAACAGCTCCAGCCACGCAGATTCCCAGCCATCCTTCAGGATGCTCACAGCAGTTACTGGAACTCCACCCGCAATAACAAACCAGTCCCTACAAACTCTCCTTCAAGTCAACCCTGAGTGACAACGTAAAGCATTCTTCCATTCTTCTGTAGCTGTTCCTGCCCGTGGCGTTACAGCACTGCGTTGCTATAAAAAAAGGACTAAGTTAAGGCTGCACCAGAGAAGCCTCACTCTTTCTGAAGCTTCATTTTGATCATTCTGCACTCTCTAAAAGAAGGCAGCAGAAAGACAAAGGGAATATTATCTTTCCTAAACGGAGACTCCAGCAGATCGATTGGCACTGTTAGGGCTGCAATACAGGTTTTGACTCATGAGGAGTGCTCTAGAACTGCTAACAGGAAAGTCCCAAACCTTCATGTCCTTCACTGTATCGGAAATTTGCCCCACTTCCAGCGGGACTTGTATTTGAGAAAGAAATGTTATGGATCATTCAAAGCTCGTGCACAAGAGAGAACATATTAGCTAACCATGTCAGAGCCCCGGTGACACACTGAGCAGAGGCGAGTAGCTCATCCGCAAATACTGGAAAACACATCCCATGTCATGAAAGAGAAAATTCACTACCAGAGCTCCGAACGTCTGCAAGCTGCTGCTTCTTGTGCTACCAACAAAGAGTCCTCGATATCAAGGTTTTTAACAAAAATCACATCACTAAACACACACAATAAATTGTAGTTTGGCATTGAAAGACTGGTACTACCCTGAGATGTTATGACTAGTTTAACTGCTTACCTGTTAATTCCTTCACGGATATCATTCACAGCTGCCAACAGTTTCTGCAGACCTAAGAAAGCTTCTTCAAATGAAGACTTTGCAGTCGCAGTTACTGTGCTGGGGTCCAATTTTTGGAAAATTTCAATACTAATATTAAAAAAAAAAGGGAAGAAGAGACATTGCAAAGCAGTTAATAAAAATCCTCAACACTCAGAGAAACCCAGTATCTACTGTATGAACTGTATTTTGACTATAGGGGAAAAAAAAAAGTCAAATGTAAACCTACACTAAAACCATGTTATCTAAAATAGCCTTAGAATAAGAAAGACCATGCCCTAAAATGGTACTTCTCTGGTTAAAATTCTCCTCGGCAACTGTATTTTCTAACAGTATTTCACCCCTGACTTAAATAGATTTATCAGTAAACTTTACTTGAGAATGAAAGAGTCTCTTCATGCACGACCTGGACACACCTGAGTAAGCCTCTCTTGGAAGCGAATCGTTAGGGCAAATTAAAGTGCTTGCCATCAATTTTCCAAGAAGCTCCATTCTCCAGATCTACTGGAATGGGCTTGACCCCTTCCCTGCAATAGTGGCATTGGGACAATGGGCTGTAGTGCACTCATGAAGCATTATCCTCACAGGAGGTGATAAGTAGTATTTTCTTAACATGAGCAAGAAGAGTGTGAAGGGACCTCTGATTCTAAAATTCTATCCTTGTTTCACAGCATGGTCCTTAACAGGTGGCAAGAGCCAACAGCTCAGTTGCATTTTCATTACGAAGTGTTACATCTTAAAGAGTTTCTCCTTGGTGCCTATACGAAACCTTCAAATTCTCGATTTCTATCCCAGTAAGAGAACTGTCAAGTACAAGACTCTTCCCTGGCACAGATCCTCAGCCGGCCTGAACACCACACCAGGCCATCTCCTAACCAGCTTCAGCTCAGATGGATTTGCACTGGTGCAAGCCCAGGGGACTTACACTGGCACAGCTCTCTAGTCCACTCAAAAACTAATGTGGAAATGGCATTGGTAGAGTTTATTAGGTGAGTCCTTAAACCATGAGAACTGGAGTCCCTTTGTGCCTGACCGCGCTCACTGCCCCTCCTTTGAAAAGATTTCAGATTCAGACTACAAAAAGAAAACACAGCACCTATTCAGATTTTGTGATAGCATCCAACAGCATGGCATCAGGGTGACCTTCAAAACCAACCAAAATACTAACAAGAATAAAACATCTAGATGGAGGGGGATTTAATTTTGTGCAATTTTGAGTTTACCTGAGAAAGAAAATTCATCACTAGATTCTGCATTTGGATTTTATAGAGTGAAGGACTTTGCTTAACAAGAAAACTTACTATATTTCAAATTGATTAAAGTTTTTTTAAAAAAAGGAAACTATTTGACATAGGCTAGTATACCTCCCCAGGATTTGGAAAGAAAATAACCACAAGGAAACTTAAGAGCTTGAATGCCTCTTTTTTTATGGATAAAGATGAGATTTCCACGAATAGCTCACATTTATGACTTTCAACACCATTCTTTAAGGTGCCGTATTTCAGCCACCGCCCGGAGAAAAAGCAGCGGACCAGACACTGACCACATCCACATAACAATTTGTATGCTCCCAACTGTTTTGTGGGACAAGCTGTGTGGGGTTTTTTGTCCATTTTGATAAAAACTGAAAAAGCTACTAATAGCTTCTTCTCTAAAATAGGAAAAAACCACACCAATTTCTGAAGCGTGTGTTTGAAAATTATGTAAGGTTCTGTAGAAGTTCAGAATCAGTTTAGCATACCGTACCTGTACAAGTTTATTGTATTCCATACACCTTCAAGGACTGACCAGATTTCCTGGTGCCTGTTTTCTTGAGCTACATGAATGCTTGGATGTAACTTTTTTTCTTCACAGTTTTGAAGATTTGGTGCCGCTGCTTCCATTTTGTCACATACAGCATTTTCTGAAAGAACCATGATGTCTTCTGATAAATCCTGCTCACTGTCTGACCTCACCTTATAAAACAGTTCAGCAAACAAATGATGAGTGTATTTGCTTCCTCACTTAGGAAAATGTGAACACTTCTACTTTGTCTTTAAGGCAACACTTAAAAAATAGCAAGGCCGATCTCAGGTCATAACCACCTTCCCTAGTCTCTGCACCTAAAGCAACTCCCGGTCTCTCAGCAAGCCTTTTTCTATATGTATATATTGGTATTTCTCAAGGTAGGGAAAACGCTGTGCCAGAGCTTCCCAGGCATGGCAAGCTGGTATAAACGAGAACCGCTTCGTCCTCCTACTCCCTTCTCGCACAGCCGATGGCACATTTTCCTCTGCAACTGCACCAAGTATTCATCTACTCATCTGGTAAACAGCTGAGAAAATTTGTATGGGTCAAACTGAAAACGAGTCTGTGTAAGGCAGTCCTTTGTGGAGTCAACCACCTGTCAGGGTAAGGACAGGAGGAAACACGTTTTCAGACAGAACGCCTGCTTCACACAGCGGCAGCGTTCAGCCCTGTGCGGGCCACGTGCCTGAGGGCAGCGCACACAGAAGCTACAGCACCGTAGGCAATCAAGACTCCCCAGATCATCCGCCCTCTCCTTGACAATCTTCTGCCTTTGCCCTTCAGCTTTCTCCAAAACCCAAAAGAACGTTTGACAGATACTCTGACCTGTATTCTTTCCCATATATAGAAATATTTCATCCATGCTCATTATTCCATTTTTTATGCCACTACAGAGGGAACTAACAGTAACCACAAACCAAGATACTGAAATTACTTCCACAGCAGCTCCCAGAGGAGCTGGCAGTAAAGATGTACTTCTCTGGGATCATCATGCCCCATCCCTGGAAGTGTCCAAGGCCAGGCTGGATGTGGCATTGAGCAGCCTGGTCTAGTGCAAGGTGTCCCTGCCCATGGAAGGGGGTTGGAACTAGATGGTCTTTAAGGTCCCTTCCAGCCCAAACCATTCTGTGATTCTGTGATTCTCAGAACACGAGAGGTGTCAGGACACCCCAGCTATCACACAGCACACGATACAAGCAAGCCCTTTCTCCACACGTAGCACCAGAGCTACCAAGGCAATGAAAGCTGAAATAACACGCCTAGGAACAGTGACATTGGAACAACATCAGAAGTAGAAACAACACGTTGGATCTTGATCTTTAGGGCCCCTTTTCATCAGCTACAAACGCCAGAGAAAATCAACTAGTTTTTCCTGAAAGCAGCTAAATAATGTTTTTCAGCCACCCTCCCAAATACTTACACATATATATTAGCAAAACAAGAAGTCTACCAAGCATATGCATAAGGCAGATATTTGGTACATGAAAATAAAAGTTAATTTTGGGATCTATTAATTTTGAAAATGCTCTAGCAACATTTCCTGCGGTAACTAGCGGAAATTATGGGAATAATTTAGAAATCTAAGCTAGGTTTGTAGCATGAACATGAAGCAACTTCAAGATGTTAGGTGAACGAAATGTAAAGCTCCCCTTACCTCTGTCAGCGTTTGGTACAGCTTGGTCACTTCAGCGTAAGCCTGAGGAAGTACACCATTATAGTCTGACCTTGAACTGAAAGCATGCAGTAATTTTTTAGATTCCTGGAGCAAGGTACTTGCTGTTGAGGAGTCGACTGTTTTACCTGATTAATTTTAGACAGTAATACGGGAAAGGAAAAAAAAAAAAGTATTAGATGTTAAGAGTTATCAGTCTTAAAGAGGCAAGTTTATACTCAAACATCTGGATTCACTGAGGCACATGAAAAGCCTTGAAAATGGCTAGATAACACAGCCTCAAGAGAAACATGTGAGGTTAAGAATTCTCACTTCTCAATCAAGTCTTCCAAATTTATCCCAGGATCCAGCAAAGAAGACCAACTGGCTATCTAAAATAATTCTGCAGAACAGCAATATCCCACAAAAGAGGTATATCTGTTAAAACCAAATTCTTAAACACACCTTTAAATAAATGAACGGGTTTAGGGTTTTTTTGTTGGCTTGTTGTTTCGAAAGCAAAACTCCCTGCCCTCATCTATCACATCAAATAGTCTTTAACCCTCCATAAATTATTTGGGAAATGCAGATCATGTTGCCACAGATAACATGGTGGCAAAGGAAGGAGAAAGATTATTTGTTTTTTGAAAATAATTCAGAGACTTTGGTGACCATTAATATAGATATTTGATTTTTGCAGGTAGAGAGACGTGGGGAATAAAATTCTTACATGCCTGACAGTTTTGCGTTTACTGTCTTTGTATAAAGAGCAGAAAAAAGCCAGTAGAATACTGAATTGCAAAAAGAAAAAAAACACTTCAGAAATCATTTTCATGATTTTTGCAGGTGATATTTAGACTACCTGGGACCAGAGCCTGGATCTTGGCACAATCTTGGTTTTGGGGTTTTTTTGATGTAATTCGTAGCTCATCAATTTCAGTTCAATTCTGGCTTTAAGGCTACAAAAACAGTGTTGGGATTTTGCCACCCATCTGGGAAATATACAGTGAATCAATACACAAGTAGGTCAGACTGCCCAAAGCACGCCTCCATTTGGACAATCTTAAACTGAAAAAACAGCAGAAGGAGACGGAACACCTCACTATTTGAAGCTAGAGAGGTCGTGCCTTTTCAAAGGATCTACTCCTCCAACTACTAAAACCACAACAGTGAGATTTTTCACAAGTTTAAAATTTATGTTCTCAGCAATTCTTACCTGTACAAAGGTGTTTATAGAGACATTCAATGGTTGAAAGTAAACTCCTTGGCACAACATAGCCAAAAACAGCCACCCAGTGTTTTTTGTAGCACTTCAGCAAGTTCGCTAATGTCCAAGGCGGCTTCAGATAGAGTATCTGAAAGACAACGTGTTAGAAATTCAAAGGCTGATTTTCACATGGACACAGTCCTATCCATTTCACAAAGGCTCTACTCTTCACTAATGTTATGAGTTGTGCTGGCTGAAGCTGAATGACAGTGATTGCTCAGGAATAAGGCTATATTCAGATTTAACAAGTTTACCTATTAAAAATTACTTGCTTCAGCAGCATCATGGGTTAAACAGTGATGCACATGTAGAAGCATTCAATGTACAGTCAATTTCATGATTTTGGGTCCCCCTTTCCTCAAAGGCCCCAAACACTCGAGTTGTCATATACAGCGATTTAATGTGTCATTACTTGTGTACCAAAGCCAGAACAATTATGCCTTTTATTTTCTGGTATTGTTTCAAAAGTAACAATAACCACGCTTTCCCTAGCTGTGCCTATATATGCATGAAGTAATATACACATATTGCAAGAGAACTGAAATAATCAGAAGCGCCTAACAGCTTAACAGCTAATCAACGCTCTACATCTTGTGAAGCAACAGTCATCCCATGGAAGTGATTTTTTTTTTTTTTTTTTGAAAGCCATAGAGGCTTATCTGCAATAAGTTTAAACTTCTACCTAACCCCTACCAGCTATAAAATAGAATCTAAACCAACACACTGATAATTTGAAACGCCTTCTACATCAGTATTTATTTTTTGTTAACAATACTTTTGGAAGAGCGAGTGTTCAGAGGTTCTCGTTAACACCCTTGTGAATCTTTATCTGCATTGTAACCAATTCAGCTGTGAACAGTTTTATCCACATGGCATCTAAAAATATCTGTTGTGATGGGGAAGAAGTGCCTGCACTAAGAGCACCTCAGTATGACATAAAACGTGATGGAATAATTTCTTGAAGGACGTATACACAGTGCAGTGATTTAACCATCCGAGAAGAGCCAAAAGAGAAATTTAATGCAACTAATAAAAAGACTTGTGAAAAATCACACTGAACAGCTAGCATCTCTGTTACTGTGTTATTAAAAGACTAGTAAAATACTGCACAGTCGTTACTGGTCAAATAGAACCATCTTGTTCTGAATTGGAACAGTAAAACTGAACACTGATCACTGTCAGTGAACTAGGGAACTTCGCTGTGTGGCTGAGCACAGGTACCAACACCATTAAAATATCAAGGACGTTTAAATCTCTTAATACTTGAAATATCAAGCAAGATGAGATAAGAAACCACCTCCATCCATAGGTTTCCAAATGCAATTTTCATTTCAGTCTCCAAAATACAAGATAAAGCTTCTCCTAAGTTCTTTTCAAGGTCTGGAAGTATATGTGGGAATTGTGTGCTAAGAGCAGCATCACCTCCTCTTGTTTTCTCAAATTCTGTACCTGTCAAACCAATGATAATAGAAGGTAATTATTGCAACTCTTTTGGAGTCTAATTAACGTTGATAGCACACAAATAACTCATCCCCATAAATAAAGACAGACTGCACTTTGCACTTATGATATACAGCAGATGGGCCACATCTAATTAAGTTTTGAGTATTTCTAGTTAAACTCACTTGTACTATGGGAATTTTTAATTATGAGCTACTAACCAAGAAGATTAATTTCCCCAGAGTCTTATTCATTTGTGATCTTACTCCACATTTCTTTTTTCCTTAAATAACTTGCATACAGCCGGTGGGGTTATCAGCAAATACAAGAAGGTTCCTTCTTCATAGTGTAAGCTGAATTAGTATCGTTTGGAAAATGAACAGGCAACCCAAGAATCAAGTTCTACTGTTTGGGATGCAGGTAAAGGTATGAGCATAAAACGGAAGGAGTGACCTTGGCATGCTGAATTTTACAACTACTAAGAACAGGACCCAAACTGGCTCAACAGGAAAAACCTCTTTTCAGCCCTGAAAAGTTCAGGACACTTTTAAGTTACTATGAACACAAGAAATTCATGCTGTGTTTTTTCTGTAACACAAAAATGCACTGTATTTGAACTTCCTAGAACTCTAGGAGACAGATGTTCTAGTAAAGTTCTCAAACTTTCAGAAAACCATGTACCTATGAAAATAAAAAAATCTGCCCCAAACAAAAAGTATGCCTAAGGATTCAAAGTATATGAAAACTGAAGTTAGAGTAGAAGCTATTCTCCCTCTCCTGCACTGACTATTACAGGTCTCAAAAGGCAGCATATGTATACGTGCACATTAAACCAACTTACCACATTTTGACTGCTGCAGCTCATCACAGCTCTGGTGCCTGTTTACGTTCAGCCTCTGAAGAGCAGTAACCAAGTCAGCTTTGCAGAATGCCTTGACCTCGCTCACAATGGCTTTACTACATAAATTTTTATCATCCCTAGGAGAAAAGAATTACTTGTTGAGATGAAAATTACATTACTACATAGTAAGTAATAAAAGCAACACACTGAAAAAAAATTTCTTTGGTGAGCTTATTTTGTGAGCTTCCTTATAATCTCCTTTCTCAAGAAATTAATTTAAACGAGAAAATTAACTAAAGCATCTATTATGAAAAAATTAGAAACATACTGAAAAATGTTTGAGGCTCTGGGTTTGCTTTAAGAAAAGAACAGCTATAAATACGACAGCAACAATGTCTACTTGCTATGAGCTTAGAATGCAAACAAGGCAGTAATTCTAAGGCACTGGTACCTTACTCAGTTGCTTCAATAAAACTTCATTTTCTACACCCTTTTTTACTGCTCTACTGACCAAATCATTGTCCCAGA
This sequence comes from Eurypyga helias, assembly GCF_000690775.1. Classification (NCBI taxonomy): domain Eukaryota; kingdom Metazoa; phylum Chordata; class Aves; order Eurypygiformes; family Eurypygidae; genus Eurypyga; species Eurypyga helias. The sequence goes on along the minus strand of NW_010243089.1, from coordinate 17,562 downwards.
CGCCACCCTGAGGTATACACTGCTCCAGTGGAACTGCTATAAAGATGCAAGACCAAGTTGGATCCTAGTACTTCCTCAGAAATTCTCCTTGCTTATACCGATCAAGGAGGAAGGGATTTCCAGATGACAAGCACTTCTGAAGTCACCTCTTATTCCTTACTCAGACAAACCTAAAATCATTACCAACAGCCCTACCAACACTGACTGAGATAGTGTTTTCAGCAGCAACCCAGTACACACACGTCAACTCAAACCAGCTGACGCCTAGTGTCTTAACCCCCTTACTGAAGCGGCAGGAAACGGCCTAGCAAAGCCTGGAGTACACTGCTTGCCCTTTAAAAACTAGCTTCATGTGACTGGTATGAAACAGAGAATCAACACTCCGAAGTCAGCTGTATCCTCACAAAACAAGAACAGGGGCAAACCTATCTCCACCTTCCCTTCTTCTAAGGTTACCCCCTGAAAATCTTTATCACTGTTCCCAACCAGGTGAGCAGAAATGAAGTATCTAACTGGATCTCCACTGTTAATATAATTGGGGTTTTTTCTATTTTGTAACTCCAGTAATATTTTTAATGTAAATCAGGAAAAAAAAAAATCTGAGAAAATGATCCTTTACGAAGTTTTAAAATTGAATATTGAGTAAACAATTCTACTTCGGGCCTCAAGCACGTGAAGGTGATTAAGTCTACAATCTTTGTGCTTTATTACATCCTTCTACTCTAGATTGAAGAGGGTGACTGCTCGCTTCAGAAACAGCTCTTCATTTTAAGATGTGATTTGAAAACAGTGTCTTTGGCATGAGACTAACTTACGCCTCCAGAGACCGAAAACCGCACAGGAACTCACGTGCAGAGTATGACAACAGCTTGAGGGAAGAGGTTCTGATACTGCAGACAACACTGTAAGACGCGATCATCGTTGTTCTCATCACTCAGGCCATCTGCAAGTTCAGTAAGACAGTGCTGACATTTCAGAAGTACCTCGCTGTAAGAAATACTTCAGTGGAGTCATGGGCGTGGTTTTAGATGCCATACTCCCCAAAGGAGGACAGACAAGTGTAGAACACACAGCGGAGTTTAGGATGCTTAGCTACTACTCCACGCAAAACCACCACGGTTTTGCCAGAAAACCTCAGGTGAGCCACAGATAAATTTGAATATGTTAGATTTTGTGACGACTGAGGCAAAAGCAAAAGCAACCAACATATCCTTTGCTCATAGGTAAAATAACTGCATGAATTTTCACTAAGTAATCCCCCACTTAACAAGAGATGTACCTAAAAGTGAGAAACAGTTGATAAAACAACAGTGAGCTAAGCACCAGTCTGAATAAGGTATTTGCATACTGTAGCCTTGGATAAGCTGAGATGGCTGCTGTAAGCTACTGGCTAATTTTAATTAGCAAACTGCAGAGTGAAGACTCTGTTAAATCCAAAATTTAGTGCTAAGGTTTACACTACATGAACTGCAAGGATTAAGTACCCAAAACAAACTGATTGCACGTATATTACATATTTTTTGAGAAGCAAGCTGCATGGACTGCCCCCACAATTTTGAATCTTGGTTTTTGAGACACATGTAGATGAACTGGACTGCAGGGATTGCTTTGTCCCGAACATGCTGCAACATCTTCCCCTTCTTCAAGTTGTCCAACTCTTGTAGAACGACCCAGGGAATTACTAATGCAAGTCTGCCAACACCTGGAAGGGAAAAAGAACAACCAAAAAAGAAAGACATTTTGAAAGAGCTACGCACACTACTATAGAGAACATAAATATGGTGTTTGAATTAAGTTAACACTTGTGGGTTTTACCAGTAGTTTTCATACTCCATGCTCAACAGTATCTAGTATTAGAAAATGAACAACTGAAAAAGCCAAGTGCCCTCTTTCTAACCTAACCTCACGATGGCACTACACTGGTTACATGTAAAAATGACAGTATTAGGCAAACAAAAGGCAGATTAATCAGCAGAATACTTTGACAATGCTGTGCAGTAATATTATAATAATATATTTGCAGCAATTATCATCTTGTCACACACTCACTGTAAGGTGTTAAAGCAAGGTGACAGCACCTGAAATAACAGGCTGAAAATACCCGCATGACCACAACAGTCACTGTGCCAAAACAACCGTCAATTAAGAGGAGCAATGGTTTGTGCTAATTGCTAACTAGCATTCCTAAACCAGGAACAGGAAGTATGGATACTGGAGCATGGTTTTACTTGGATCTAAGTATGGTCTGAACTTTTGTGGTGGTGCATTTCTCACCATCAGCTCCTGGACTGCACTGTGGCCTAAGAAACTCCTGCCAAGATTTGGCTGTTGTGCAGTGAAGCGTCCCTAGACCGTACCAAGCACTCCCACACTGCTGAGGCAGGGCACGGCACTAACCATACTGGGAGCTTGGCTGGCCGGCCACGGTGCATACCAGGAATTCGACCGCCTGGCCACGGCGGGGGATAGGAATGAAACAGCTCATCATCCCCTGACAACCGAGAAACACACCAAAACGGGCAAGTTGGTACCACCAAATACTGACATTCCAGTAATTACCAACCCAAGGTGTGGCCAGGGTGGACATTTACTGATGCCTAAAGTCAATCACCTCGCAACCCTGTAAACAGCAGTTCCAAGTGAGACCTTTTGAGCTCTCCTGGGCCGCAGTGGCTGTGCTTAGTGTCGCCCCCTCAGTGGGATGCTGCTCAGAGCCCACCACCACTAAAGTTCGAGGAGTCAACTCTTTGCCCGCTGAGAGATGCAAAGGTGCCTGAAGGGCGTTATTTTCAGTGAGCTCAAGGGGAAATTTTATCAGGTACCTTGGTATGTATCTATACATCTGTGCGTGTGCATACACTTTAACAAAACTATTAAGTCTGTGATTAAGTTGCATTGATTCACTGATAATTAAGTTTTGCTAGAAATTTTATATAATCTACTCTTGTGATTTATCTATCTTAACAGTTTTAATGAACCTTAAATTGTTACTATTCTGTCTCAAATTGCTGCTATTCCAAAGTTACAGAACTCACAAAAGCACCACACAGGGATCACTACACCTAACCCCTTAGACATAAACCGCTGACCAGGTCTGGGACTAGAGGTGGATTCAGCCGCTCCTACACTTCTCTCTGAGAAGTTTAGAAAACAAAGGGGCCCACTCTGAACTTCCTCACCCTTTTTCCCTAATCCCTGTATAAATCACACCAACCCTATTTTAACTTGATTTCCCCGACCCTGCGTAAATCACCTCTCCCGATGCACGCGTAAACCAGTTTACCCCAACGCTGGTTTAATTTTACTCTGGTACGCTTTCCCATGTTGAACGAGTAAGAGCGTGAACCCTGCCATCGAATTCTGTGAAGCCGCCCTTTTCACGTGTTCACATTAAAACAGCTTTTCCCGCCAGTAGCTGTGATGCTGACCTTTTAAGCGGCCTAAATCCCGCTCCTTCGCAACAACTAAAGCTGTTCTACACGAAATACATGGTAAATCAGAAATTTAATGACTCTTTCGTTGGTCCACCAACCACACATACTTCAATTTTTCTGTCTCATTCACATCATAAGCATACACTTTTTTTTAAAAAAATACATTAATATCCATCTGCTTTTTAGGAAATAGGTCAGGAATCAGCAGCCTCCTGAACATAATGGGTCTGGTGCAGGACCAGAAATTGGGAGCTGCAATGTTCTAAAAAAGGTGTCCCAGTGTACACAATGCAACACTGTTCCTAACACGGGAAAGGGAAATACAGTCTGATACACTCCTGAAAATTATTCAGGCCCTTAAAGTTATTTTCCAGGCAGCTGTAGTAAGTGTATTCTTCAGCTGAAAGCACCAAAATTCCAAACATGCCCTCCAACAGCCAACATGCACTATCCTAATCCTGCTAACATTACATTACCAAAAGCTTCACAACATGTTAAAGCCAAATGTTAAAGCCAGGATCTGCAATCTGAATTCCTGAGAAATTGCCCACACATCTCATGAATTCTGTGACCTTTACCAAGACAGAAATAAAGCACTGGCTGACTGCTTATCAGATTTAAGATGTTTTTAGATTTCTAGGGAAAAAAAAAGACAGAAAACACCATTACCACTAGTAGTGGATTAAGTGCTAAAAAGTATCTTCTTACAATAGATAGGACTTATTTACCTCTAAGAACGCATACACGTTCCTGGGAACATTGACCACGATTCTCTGTAGGTACATAGGTATAAGCCCAGTAGGTTCTACTTTCATAGCTGAGCTTTCCTTAAAATGCAGCCTATTCGGGTTCACAGAACCAGCCTCTGCAGTGTGACCCTCTTGCCTCAATGCTGCCTTTCCAAGGAGCCCACATTTGTTTTTCTTCACACAGCCTGAAGTCCTTAAAACATTTGCTTTTTTTTTAGGAGGTCTGATTGATCACCGTGTGTTCACATACCTGGTATATCCTCAGATTTCAGGGATCTGACAAACTCAAGGTGACTAATCATTATATTTGTGTCGATCACCACTAGTATGTTCAGACCAGAAGTAAAAGCTTCTGGAAGGAAAAAGAGAAACAAGCAAACAACACAGTTGTGAAAATTCAGTTGGGTGCTCTCTACTCAGATCATTAACCAACCGTAATAACTAGCTGCAAGTAGATACATGTGGTGGTGCATTTCTTCCCCTCTTAGCTCCTGGACAGCTCTATGGCCTTAGAGATTCACGTCAAACCTCACCCATTGTGCAGGGAGTTTGGCAGTTAAGCATCCCTTATCATATCCAAACACTCTTGCACTGCCAAGGTGGGGAATGGCCATACTAGGGGGCAGTTGCCTGGTTAAGGTGGGGGGTGAGAGTGAAGTAACTCATCCCCTGCCAGCCCTCACCCTTATCCCAGTCTGGGTAGATCAGTACCAGCTGGGAATTCCAATGACCACCTGCCCCAATTAAGACCAGGATGTAAAATTATTTATGCCTGAAGTCAATTATCTCACAACCCTATAAATAGCAGTTCCAAGGATGACCCTTTGAGCTCTCCTGGACTGCAGTGGGCTGCACCCAGCATCTCCCTCTGACTGGGATACCTCTCAGAGGTCATGAACTCTCAAGTTTGTGAAATCAGAGAACAGTTGGCACAACCTGGGCTGAGCTCTTTGAAGCTCGTTGAGACTCAGCTCTTTGCCTGTTGAGAGATGCCCTGACATCTGACATGAATATTTTCACTGAACTCAAGGGGAAATTTCAACAGGTACCTTCATACAAATATATGTGTATCTATTTCTGTATCTGTCTGTGTGAGTGTATGTGTGCAACTTTATGTTGATAGCTCTGTTAAGTCTTTAAGTTACTGTACTGATTTATTGGGAGTTAAGTCCTGCTGGGGAATTGTATGATCTAATTGTGTGACATATCTGAATGGTGTTAAAGAAATTTGAATTGTTGCTGTCCCACACTGTTGCTATCCCAAAGTTTCACACCAAGCACAAAAAAGTGCACACACTGTGACCCTTACCCTAATTCCTTAGACATAAACCATTGACCAGGTCTGGGACTAGGTATGGATTCAGCTGCACCCAGACTTCTCTTTGAAGGAGTTAGAAAGCAAGGGGGTCCACTCTAAGCCTCGTGACCGAACGGGAGTAATGTCCTTGTCCCTTTTCCCTAGTCCATATCACAACAATCCAATCCTGATTTCCCCAACTCTGTAAATAATTTTTAATTTGTGTACAAACTATTTTAATCTGTTGCTAATTTGGTTTTTGCCTTCGTATGCTTTTCCATGTCAAAAAAGTAGTAGAGTGGACCTTGCCATCAACTTCTGTTAAGTCACACTCCTCACAAATTCATATTAAAAATAACAGCTTTTCCCCTAATATTTGTGACACTGATCTTGTAAGCAGCCTAAACCACTCAGCATAGCTTCCATTTTGTGTCAACACACCAAAGAACATCAAATCACGACATACCAGCAGGATTATTTAAATCCTGTTCTGGAAGATCTATTTCCATACTGGTAAGTTCTCCACAAGCCTGTATTACAGACAGTGCCATCCTCTTCTGAACACGAGCGACATGCAAATCTTCAACTATCTGCATCTACAATGAAAAAAAATCTGTATGTATTAAATCAGTTGTAAGTAATAACTTACGTTTGTTGCCAGAAAAGATGGTTTTGCATTAATGCTGTTGCATTAAACAGATTAAAAAAGAAAAATGTTAACTTGGTACAGCAAATGTAAAGCCATGAGAACCTTCTGCATAGGATCCACTATAAAAAGTCCACAAAAGGTGTCCAAAATACAGCCTAGAAGGAAGATTTATTTATGACCTTTCTCCCTGGTACCCAAAAACTTTGTTCCATTTTTTGCTTCTTAGACTGCAAATTTCCTGACAGGTGTTTCTTAAAAAAAAAATGACTCTTTTCCAACTTGAAAGTTAGAGTATGGAAAATGAGGTAGCTCAAGTATGTAAGCAACTATGAAGGCCCCCTATGGGGTGGGGGGGAGGGGCTGCCTTCCTAATCCAAGTTCCTGATTAGCACTACTTTTGCAAGTTTGTTCAGTATTTGAAGAAAATGGTGTAAGTTTTCTGAGGTGTAGATCATAAGGCAACAATGCAAAAATACTATGGAATTGTCCACCACCCTCAGTACCATGAGTTTTTAACACAACTTAGAAATGTTAAATTAAAGCATTACTAACCTCTTGGTCTGTTTCTGGGTTCTCACTATCTTGAAGAGATGGAAAGACTTCAAAGCTCTGTAGGATGAATTAAAAAAACCCATAATACCACAAAACATCAAGGACACCTGAGGAACAAGTGACCCCCATGTCAAGAGTTTCTGAGTATAGCCCTTTAGAGTTAAACAAGTACATCACTAACCTTTTGGACAGACTTTACGTTCGTACCTTCCTGATGGGAGTCAGACGTGCACGGGACCTCAAAATTCTAGAAACAGGTAGGAACAGAAGTAGAACACGTATCAGTCTTTTCATGTGCTTTTTAGAGAATACTGAGTATTCCCCAAGTGAACTGAGTAGGTAACATAAACCGTATTTTCAATATCCATGCTGAAGCATCTACAGTATCATTTCAAAAGGGCTTAGAAGGATGGATTGCTTTGAAAATAGTGTCTTACACAACAGTAAGCCTATTTTTCCAATCTCTTGTGGGTTTGTGAATGTTTTTCTTGCTCTGGGCTTCCCAGTACAAAACAGACATGAATTTAACAGTGAATTGAGCAAAGGATCACTGTGATAATTAAGGACTGGGGCATGTCATGCAAGAGGCTGAAAGAGCTGCGACTGGTTGGCCTACAGAAGAGAAGGGGGAGTCTGAACAATATTTATAAATATCTGATGAGAAGGTATAAAGAAGACTGAAGATTGCCAGGGCAAGAGGCAATGGGCACAAACTGAAACACAGTTTTCATTAAACCCCCAACTTTTTCACAGTGAAGGTGCTTGAACAGGCTGCCCAGGAGGTTGTGGAGTCTCCATCCTTAGAGATGTTAAAACCTGACCAGACAGAGTCCTGGGCAACCTGCTCTAGCTTACCCTGCTTGAGCAAGGGGGGCTGGACTAGATGATCTCCGGAGGTACTTTCCAACCTCAACGATTCCATGATTCCGTATGTAATTACTATCTTTGCATACAGGCATCATTGCACTACTGCAACGTCAACTGGAATCTCCAAAAAATGGCAGGCATGTTAACGCTCAAGATGAAGTTGAGGTGCAGAGTGAGAACTCAGAAATGAACTGATCACAGCCAAACGTGAAGTTTTGCAGGAAACGCACAAATTTAGGCCTAGATCTACAAGTTCTCCTGCCACTACTTTGCCAGCTGCGAGCACCTGTTTGGCAGGCAAGTTTTCTTTGGTTCAGTTTATTCATTCAAAAAATGATACAACCCTGTCAGCTCAAAAAAAATACTCTTGCCTTATACCTAAACTGAAGTATCCCTCACCCGCAGCAGCAAAGCTATGAAAACCTATGTGCAGACACAGTCCTAATACGCAAGACCTTTATTCTTCTCGTTAGTTCAACCATTTAGCAGAGCACAGAAACATTTTAATATGGTTTACATGTTACATGCTTAACATGGATCCAAAAAATCCACCTAGTTAGCTATGAAATCCTGTTTGAAATCTGTAAGAGGACATGATGCTTACGTAAGAACTGCCTGCCATTCAGAAACTAGCCCAAAACATCTACCTGCATAACGTGAAGTACTGGGTTCTCATTACCTGCTTAAAACACAGTGCTGTGGCTTCAAAGTCCCTTTCTTCAGTCCCTGAATTACCAGGGCCTTTACCAGAATCTGCATCCTGTTTTTTCCGTTTACGAGAGCCCCGTCGTTGTGAGGTTTCAGTTGAATAGTGTAATGGTGTATGTTTATTCACATGCCGTTTTTTGGTAGAAAACTCCTTATGTTCTTCTTCATATTCTTCTTCCCAAGGCCTAGGTAATGTGCTTGGCTTCTTAGTGAAAGGCCTATCCTCATGACCAGTCCCTGCTGAGGTATCAGATGGCTTTTTTGGAATTCCGACATCTTTGCTCCGTTTTTTTGACCCCTCTGCCTTTTTGTGTGGTACGTGTAAACTGTACACAGATGACTTGAATTTTTCCAACATCGTTTGTTCCGCTTTTAACTTAGGTTTGCAGAGTTCAGCATTCTGTGCCTTTTTCTTCAGTGCCTTGTCTCTCTGAACTGCAAAGCTGTGCCAGAGCCTTTTTCCTTCTGCCCCATCAGAACGACTTTTGCTATAACTTTCCCTGCTAGTCGTCGCTACATCAGGAGTGCGTGTACTTTTTCCATGTTTAACTTCTTTGGGTTTAAATTGGATAACTATTCTCTTTTGCTTTTCAGTTTGGATTAAAGAATTATCTGTGGTTTTGCTTCTGTTTGGAGATTTTCCTTGGGATCTTCCATCAGCGCCATGAGAAATACTAGAGCTTTGGTCTTTCTTCTGCTCTTGTCCATCTTCTTTTATTTTGAATCTACAGAAACATTACAGAAAAAAAAAGTAATGTAAAAGAACAGGAGCTTACAAAACTGAGAAAAAGCTTCTTCCCCATTCACCACCTATTGGTTTGAGAGATGCCCTAAAAAGGCTACTTTTGTCTTACCAGACAGAGAAGTTTTAACAGTAGTTTAATAATATATGAAGTGTGTCACCCTAATGTTCGAGTGTGCGGCAGTTCAACTTGGGCGGCACACTGCACAGCCTTAAACAGTGCAGGATAAACAGACTGGAGAACTTGGAAAAGGAACAATTGATGGGAATATAGTAACCTTCCACAGAAATCATGAGTGATATGAAAACTGAATAGGAAACTTAGTATTTTCTCTGCTCTGATAAGCAAGTTTATCATACACTAGGTTTAAAATATCCAAAGAAAGTTTCTACCCTACTCCATAACAGCTGTCAAAAACGTTGGGGAGGCAAAGGCCTACGAGTGTTTGTCAAGTGGACAGGTAAAAAATGCACTGATGGTCATCCACCTTCTGACTTAGGAGACACCTGTTTCTTACAAGCTGGAACAGTGTACAACAGGAAGAATTTTTTATGCTTATCTTGTTTCACATATTCTTTCCTATGCAAGTCCTGCCGGCCACTGTCAGGGATGGGGGATGGGACTGGACAGCACTTTGGGGCAGTTACTGCTTTATGGTTGTATCACACTGCACCAACAAACAGTGCGCAACAGCATACATACAGGCAGCTGAAACTCCCATGACTTACAGCTCCAGACTAACAGGGAAACTGCAACAAGATTTTGCCATGATTAAGAAAATCCAGAGCTTTTCCATCTCAGGATTCCTGAGAACATTCTCACTTCATGTGAAGTGTTTTTCAAGCACTGTTTACATTTGCTACACTCAAGGCGAACGACTGCTTTCTTTGCCTTGGAATTAACTACTTAAAGCATCAGAAGTCAACGAATTCAGGACTACAGGAATCTATTAAAAGTACTAAGTTCACTGCAGAACCATCCTCCGGACTTCACTGGAGCCTGGACCCTTCCTTTTGCTAACAAGATGTGTGTAATATGCAATACAGATCAACAAGGTAGTGCTCAAGACAAGAAAAAAAACCCCAAAACTAAAAGCTTTTTATGACAGCAGTGTTGGAAAGAGACCATTCTTATCATTCCTACCTTATATGAAGTGTAGAAGCACACATCAGAGTTGGAAGAAAAAAAAAAATTCTGAACTCTCTCTTCTCAGCTACCTCAAACTGTCCATCTTTGACAGAATCCACTCATTAATGCAATGGCAAGACTTCATCAGTTAAACAACACATTGTATTTGGTGAACAAATCGAAGGCAAGCCTTTAATTCAGTATTGTCTGTGATGGTTTTGTTGTTACACAGTTCTATTTAATGACACAGCAAGAATTTACCTCTGAAATTCTGTCTCTCTTTTCACAGCACGGTTATAAGATCTTCTGTCATCAGAGTTCTGAAAGAAGGAAAAAATCCAAGGGCTTAGAGAGGAAACTGCAGTTTAAAAAAATGGTCATACAATGGAACAAGTATTTCATACTAGATTTTTCATGATTTTGAATGAGTTAACCTTGAAAAAGGCAGCCATGTACCTTGCTCTAATTTAGTATTTAGGTTTTATTGTGTTTAACAACAACGCAAGGGGAAAAATGGAATGTGGCACACAGTCCTGGGTTATAAATAGAGAAAGCTCAACTAATTAAACACAGTTAGGATTCGTGTATTTCATATACTCTGCAAGTGTATCAGTATGCAAAATATACAGTTTTGTGTATTTATAAAAATCCTTAGGGAAAAGAAAGTTACCTGAAGACTGTTTCCAGCCACCCCCGGGGTAAGGGTGAAGAGAGCGCATTTCTATGGGAGGCTTTTGTGCATCCCATGAGAGATGTGTTATTAATTCTCATCAGATTTACTAATTAGGTGTAATGGTGGGAAACTGCCGTTACGTAGGCCCGTTTAAAAGTAAAGATGGTCCCCAAAGAACGAACTTGAACAGTCCTTGCTTAGAATCCAGCTACATCGTTGCTTGGCATACCTACATTGCAAGCTGCATCTCATTCCTGTTGCAGAGTAACTGGAAGGCGACTGTGATCGGGGCAGAACAGAAAGCAGTTTATTACTGCAGCTGTGGGAGAGAACAGCAAGCCGCAAAATGACAGAACCTGCTGGTTGGAACTCTGCCCAACAAGGCACTTGATTTTTATGTATCTTTTGGTTACATGACTCAGTTTTCCCAAAACTACAGTAGAGTGTAGGAAATTACAACAGGGAACGATAACATATGGATTACTTCAGATAAGGAAGCTCCAGACATATGTCCTTTTACAAATAATTCACTCCTTCAATAACTAGGTCATGCTGACTGAGTGAGGCCTTTAGGTCACGGCTCCAGACATTTCCCACACCCAAGAGGCCTGCAAAGGCCTACGAGGCCCTAACTGTTTTACTTCCACATTAGAAAGAACTTCATTAAAAAAAAAAATCACAGGGTTTCAGAAATCAGCGGAATCCTAAAGAATTGAGGAAATGTTGAGAACTGCCTGTGGTTGGTTCTGGACTGCTAACAGCAGCAAATCCAATGAAATCGTAACTTAAGGGCTGTTAAAGGCTGCTGCCACTGAGAATCACATCAATGCAACTGGCTGCAGAATGAACTGTTCAGCTCACATGATCATAACCAAACAGGAATCAAAGTGTTTTATTGGCTTATTAACCACTCAATTCCCTGGCAATCCATGCCAACTACACTCTCAGGATCAATAGTAGCAATACAACAGAAAAACTGCAGTACACAGGTACAAAATGATACCAGATCAGAGGACTTTGTACCAGCAAGTTTTAGTCTCAACACAGCTACATGACACACGCTGGCACACACGCTCATGCTGCAGGAGACATGGCTGCTCCCGTAGCACTTGCTACAACCTACTAACATAGGGGCTACTGAGAAAGGCCCCACGCGAGGTCAGGTAGACACCCCCGTAGTGTGGGACCCTACGGGGTGTCCCCCCGTACTCCCCCTCCACGAGCTGGAATGCAAGCTACTGCCTGCGACTGGCAGTGAAGGTCGGGGGGAGGTGGAGACCGCGATGCTGGTGGGATGATTTCTGGCAATGTCAAGCCCAGTTTGCTGCCCATCTTATCACTTTTTCTCTTCAAGGTCTGTTCCCCAAGAACCATGAGTTTCCATGATGGTTTTTAGTGTTTCTTTTCAACCTAGCTCCTGCTTTTTTCACAAGTCTCCTGATAATTTTCACTTAATTGGGTCATCTTAAGCAAACTTTTTTACTTTCCCTTTAGCATTATCAGTTTGGGGTAAATGCCCTCTCGCAGCAGGCTGGTTTAGGTGTTCTGTTTACAATCCCATGGCTATTGTATCACCTGCTGTTTGTTATCCAGGCCGTGTTACCAAGAGACAGCTGTGCCCACTCCTCCAGACAGCTCCACGTAAAGCTGTTCTAATTTATACAGTGACAAATGTCCTTTCATTCATACTTACGTAATTACATGCCAAACCACTAAAAGTCAACAGTCTTTAAGTTCTCTGCAATCTGCAGTCATGCTTACACCACACAAAAAAAAAAACCACCAAAGCCCCCCCTCAATCATGCCTAAATATGACTCTACTTGGATGGCTCACTCTTACCCGTGAGAGCTGAAGATACCTCTTATCTGTACTGTGATCACACTGAAGAAACACTTGCTGCCTTTCACAAGTTTCCTTATCGTTTTGCTATTACTAGTTTGGGTTCTCACCGTTGCTCGGGCTGGTCAATATCTGCATACAGCAATATGTAATGCTGTCGCAACCAGGCTGAAGTCATGCAACAGCTAAAACCCTGCATTCTCCCAACTGGGACAGGCATTACCAACAGCAATACAGCTACAGTACGAGGCTTTAAGCGCACTCTTTGTATTACAGAGGCAATAAAAAAACCCACCACCTCAGGATAAGTTAATGTTAAAAGAAATTGAATAATAAGAAATTCAGGAGAATAAAACAGTCACAAATATTTGGCTTTGAACAACGTTCTCTACGTGAGCAAAAGGCTTCTAACATGTTGTGCTGAGTTGGGATAGAGTTAATTTTCCTCACAGTAGTGATGTGAGGAACTGGGGTTTAATTTGAATTTGTTATAACATTAGTTTAACTTCGTAGCTTTAAAGCCACGCCGAGGCACGGGTTAACCACCAATGTTAGTTTGGTTCTGCTTTTGTATTGCTTTAATTACTTTGTTCTGTAGCCATAACTCTCTGTCCTAGCTGTCCTGTAACATGCCCCGTGATCTTATACAAACCACTCCTCTTGTACGAACCACTGATCCAGTAAAAACCCAGTTTTGTCTGACCACATGCGTGGGGAACAAGGACTTGGCAACAAGAACGGCAGGGGGTGAAAAGTGCACTGTGACAAAGACCTGCAGCCTTCATCCCAACGACGACCTAAAGCGACCACCAGAGTAAACTACACAGGTGCAAAGAGGAGGAGTCTGGGGCGTGACATATGCTAACGACTTCTCTAAACTAATTATAATAACCCACCCTATTCTAGGAAATATAATGAATATGTAACCAAGAGTCATGTATACAGAACACTTTTGATTATATAAAGAATCTGCTTAAGCATTAAGGTGTGCAAGTTAGGTGGAGCTATCCCCCTTGCACCCGGCGCTGTAATAAACATACCTGCTTTGTAACTCTCCGAGAGTTGTAGGGTTTGTTTCCACACGTCAGTAGCTAGTACGAAGCTATGTTTTGGATTTGTGCTGAGAAGAATATTGGTATTCCTTCCCTTTTTCCTTTTTTTATTACATATTAGTAGTAGTAACAGTATTTTAATTATAATTTAGTATCAGTAGTATTTTATTTGTTTTCATTTTATTAGTAGTAGTATCATTATTTTATTTCATTCACTACTTTGTTCTTATCTCAACCCACGAGTTCTCTTACCTTTTTTTCCTCTGATTCTCCCCCCCATCCCACTGCAGGAGGGGGGAGGCGAGAGAGTGACTAAATGGTACTTAGTTGCTGCATGGTTAGAGAATTTGGTTCTGAAAGTACATCACTTACATGCCCACGTGCCCAAAAGCTGAGCCACTGAAGAACATCAATACAATCAGCAGGTGGAGCAGGCAGCTAAGATTGCAGTGGCTCAGGTAGATCTGTACCAGCAACATAAAGGTGAGCGGTTTATGGCTCGGTGGGGCCATGACACCTCGGGCCACCAAGGGAGAGTTGCCACATGCAGATAGGCTTGTGATTGAGGGGTGGACTTGACCATGGACTCCACTGCTCAGATTATTCACAAATGCGAGTTGTGTGCTGCCATCAAACAAGCCAAGAGGTATGGAAGGCGATGGCTGAAATATAAATATGGGGAGGCCTGGCAGGTTGACTACATCACCCTCCCCAAAACCTGCCAGGGCAAGTGCCATGTGCTCACAATGGTGGAGGCAACCACGGGGTGGTTAGAAACTTATCCTGTGCCACTGCCCCAAATACTATCCTGGGCCTTAAAAAACAAGTCCTGTGGCGACACGGCACCCCAGAAAGGATTGAATCAGACAGTGAGACTCATTTCCAAACCAGCGTCATAAGACACTTGGGCCAAAGATCATGGCACTGAGTGGGTGTATCACATCCCCTACCATGCACCAGCCTCTGGGAAGGTCGAACGGTGCAATGGACTGCTGAAGACCACCCTGAGAGCAATGGGAGGCGGAACTCCCAAACATTGGAGGCACCCCAGAAAGGATTGAATCAGACAGTGAGACTCATTTCCAAACCAGCGTCATAAGACACTTGGGCCAAAGATCATGGCACTGAGTGGGTGTATCACATCCCCTACCATGCACCAGCCTCTGGGAAGGTCGAACGGTGCAATGGACTGCTGAAGACCACCCTGAGAGCAATGGGAGGCGGAACTCCCAAACATTGGAATACACATCTGGCCAAACACCTGGTTAGTCAACACCAGAGCATCTGCCAATCAGCTGGGCCTGTGCAGTCAAGACTTCTACACACTGTAGAAGGAGATAAAGTCCTCATAGTGCATGTTAAAAAAATGCTGGGAAAGACAGTCTGGGTTATTCCTGCCTCGGGCAAATGCAAGCCCATTCGTGGGACTGATTTCACTCAAGGACCTGAGCACACTTGGTGGGTGATGAAAGAAGATGGGCAAGTCTGATATGTACCTCAAGGGATTCGATTCTGGGGGAAAACAGCCCATCATGCATTAAATTGCATGATGGACATCAACTGCTGTAGATAAGCCCTGTTTTGAGGTTTGTATTCAAGGAATTACTACAGCAGAAATCACCTGAGCCAATGGAGGACAAGCCTTGCCAGAAGTGTAGCAGTGACCTGACCTGGCTTTGACACCCAATGGTCTCAGGTTACACTTCAGCTCTCCCGACCTGAATGACCACAATGGATGGAACCCAAAGTCATGGACTAAATGAACCCAATGGATGGTTTATGGACATTTTGCCCAGGTGGCCCTTAGGCTACAGGAACAGTATGTGTGTATTACATCACTGGATGGAATGGGAAGGGGAGAGGTGGTTACTGAGAATGTGTTGAATAGTGTGTGATCTAAGCATAATGTAAATGGCATGACAGAAGGGGCAGAGAACATGCTGGTTTTAGTTGGGGCAGAGTTAATTTTCCTCACAGTAGCTGGTATGAGGCAGTGTTTTGTATTTGTGCTGAGAAGAACACTGCTAACATGCTATTGTTTTCAGTTGTTGGTAAGGGATGTTTATGCCAAGTCAAGGACTTTTTCAGTTTCTAGTAATGACCTGTGTTCCCAGGTGCTTCTCCACAAGAAGCTGGGAGGGACACAGCCAGGACAGCTGACCCAAACTGACCAAAGGGACATTTCATGCCACCAAATGTCATGCTTGGTGTAAGTTGAGGGAGTCAGCCAGGAGGGGAATCAGTGCTTGGGGACAGGCTGAGCATCAGTCAGCTGGTGGTGAGTGCTTACATCATTTTGGTTTTCTTCCTTTTTTTTTATTATGTATTATCATTAGTAGTAGCAGTATTTTCATTACTTTTTATCATCATGATTAGTAGTAGTAGCATTAATATAAATATATTATTTCATTTACTTTCAATTATTAAACTGTTCTTATCTCAACCCGCAAGTTCCCTTATCTTTTTCCTCCAATTTTCTCCCCATCCTGCTGGGGTAGGAGAAGGATGAGCTGTGTGGTCTAGTTACTGACTGGGGCTAAGCCTCAACACATGTGTAACGGCTGATAAGGCCATATCATCACCCTCATTTATAAACACTTCAAGACATATGGGGACATTATGTTAAGGCAGTTAAAAGCTCTCTTATTTCATATACACCTTACAAAATCCAAGGGGAAAAAAATCTAGCAAACTTAAGTATGGATTTATTAAACTACTGATCCATTGGATATTACATTACTGGCAGGAAATGACTTCCTGGAAGTGGATTCAAACAACAAAAAAGAATGGGAAGCTACATACAAGCCTGAGCAAAGAGATTATCTCTGTAGCACCTGCATTTGACAAGCGATTCAGTGAAAACTTACTCACTAGATGCAAATATGTACCAAAGAATACTAAGAAATTTGGTCAATGATTTATGTCTCGGCGGCTAAAAGGAAATACTTTAGAGCTGTTTGCTAAAGTGGTACCAAGCACAATTCGTGAGTAATCAGTAAATTAAGATATTTGATCAGATAACGAATACCCCAAGAGAACAGTACCAGGGTTTGTAATAGTTTTAAGCTCAGTTTTCCTCAACCAGGAAGACAGACCAAAAAAAAAACCACCACCCCCACACTACTCATAGCCTCTGGAGAAAAACATAAGCTACTTATCTAGAACTTGCAGATATCTGACCAATTCAACCCTCTTGCTGTGCTTAATGACCACATCTTTACATCTGATTCATCCTTCTATCTCAAGACTGCTAAACAACTCATGCTTTTGAACACAGGGGTTTGAATTAAATAAAGATGATAGTAATAGTAGAGCCGTTCCTACTTTGTCATCCTGGCCATCCAAACCGTCTTCCTTTCCAGTTAATTTCTTCAGTTTCTTTTTAGGCATCTTCAAATCCTAAGAAAAACAACATTTCCATTATTATTTATTTCTAGTTTTTATTTCCAGATAGTATATTTAAAGAGATAATTAACTGCATAGAGAAAAACATACTCTAATACCCTCTTGTTTTCTTATTACAGAGCCACAGCAGATTTCAACCGGGTTAGTTATTCACATCTCACGACAGCGAACTTCACAGAAAAACCAGACAGCGATTACTTTACGGTCTCCTCCAGAGACACATATTTTGCACCAGCAAACACACCAGACGAAGAGAGACCAGCATCCTTTGACGTCAGCCATACAACCGTCAAGTTTTAAGGCGGTTCCAACTCCATAACCCTCGCCTTTGCCCCCTTCCCCCGGGGTGGGGGTAATACCGTGATGTCTCGCGGCAGCGACACCACCCCCCACACAAACTAGTCCCGCGGCTGGGGGGAAGAAGACGAGGGTAAAGGCAGGCTCCTCAACCCCCCCTTCAGCACG
>NW_010243088.1:25960-30867 GCF_000690775.1 Eurypyga helias | reverse complement strand
GCGGCACCGGGCAGGCTCCGGCCGAGCCAGCCGCCCCGTGCGCTGCTGGTCTGGGAGGCCCGGACGGTGGCAGGGGTGATGCTGAGCCGTTCTCCTTGGGTTTCTTCAGCAACGCTACGAGGCGTTTTGTAACCATGAACTTGGGGATTCAGAAAGGATCAGGAGGTGATGGAGGGCTTGGGGTGGCTGTAGTCCAACCTCCTGCTCCGAGCACGGTCAGCTCTGAGGTCAGACCGGCTCAGGGCTTTATCCCTTGAGGTGAAGATGGAGACCACACAAGCTCTTTGGGCAACTTGTTCCTCAGTTCTGCTGTCCTCACTGTGAAGAAGTTTCTCCTTCATCCGGTACAGATCTGCTGTGTTTCAACGTGTGCCCATTGTGTTTCATCCTCTCACCATGCGCCGCTGTTGAAAGCTTGTAAACACATCTCATTGGAATACTTATGTACGTTTGCACAAACTGAGGTAAAACAAGTAGGAAGGTCTGTTTTAGCTGTACTTAAACTTCCAGGTCTGTTGTATGTATGTAAACATGTCGACGTTTTCATCAAGGGTCACTGTGCAATTGCATTTTCATCGGTGTCAATGGGGCTGCAATACAAGCTACTAACAGATTGACCAGACATGAAGTAACAACCTCAGTGAATGGAGATGTACCTGGCAACATTCACCTTTACGCAGGAGATAACAAGCAGGGAGTTTTTCAGGAAGAACGTAAATGAAGTTGGTTATAGCTTGTTGCCCAACTTAAGATAGTTGCTTCAGAAAGCGTATATATTTCAGCAGAGTGAAGTTCTGAGACTAAGCACGTGGATGATGAAGACGAGGCGGGTGGAAGCTTAGTGTTTCAAATGGGGAAAAAAAGAAATCAAACTCCTTCTGTGTAATTGTGTACAACTTAGCAAATTAATTGCCTTCCTAATTGTTTACATGTGGAATATTTTTTTTTGAGCCGAGGACCACGACATACGTGGCATCTCAGCCCTACCTGTTCCTGCAGCTATTCATTTCCTTCCACACTTTAGATTTGGCGTGAAGGACACTAGAGAAAGAAGATGACTCACTGGTTTCATCGCAACCCTTTGAAGGCTACAGCTCCCGTTTCATTCAATTTTTATGGGGTAGCTACCACTCCAGCTGCAACAAAGGTTTGCAAGTAAGTGTACTTTGGATTAAATTCACTCTGTCTCTCACAGTTTGGAGGACATCCTTACTGTAATGGTTGTTCTTTGGTTTTTATTCTGAAGATGACTAGAAATATGTAGGCTGGGAGACAATGAGATACTGATAACACTGAACATTTAGTTACAAAGAAGGATTTATCCAGTTTTCGAGTCTGTGAGTGTGTGGCAAGGCCTGTTGTCATAGTGCAGAGCCAAAAGCCTGAATATTTCATTGTCTTTTTGATGACTGTGCGTTCTTCTGCAGAAGATCACTTTAAGTAATTTCCATAAGTGCATAAGGCATGAATGTTCTATTGTAGATAGGAATATAATGAAGAGGGATCTCGGCTTATTTTGCAGATCTGTTCTTATCTCTTCATGTGCTCATCCTATTCTAATGTTGAAGAATGTTCCTGCTTGTTACTTTTCTCCCTCTGCATCCAACCTCTTGGTGGATAAAGGCATAGTTATTTTAGTTTGTGTTAGAACAATAGGTTGATAATGAGTGCTGATTATCCATTGCTTTCTGTCCAGAATGGATTGTGCTTTAAACTAGAGAGTCAGTTGTATGTATCCAGAAGAGAAAGGAAGACTTTTCTGTATTTATTGTTGTCTTCCTCATAAACTACCTTTCTTTGCCTTCAGATAGCTAAATTGAATGCTTAGCTTCCCGCTCTTAGTTAAAAGGATGGTGGTTTATGTGGGTGGGCACTTAATAGTACATTTTTGGGTAGAATTTTTTAGGTTTATTTCTTTTTTTCTCCCCCGCTCCATACAGTGATTTGAGGTTATCTCGAACACGACTGTTGGAGCTGTTCACAGACTTGAGTTGTAATCCAGAAATGATGAAGAATGCAACTGACTTGTACTTCTCACTCTTGCAAGGTAGGAACATTCATTAGGAATACTGCTGATGCATCAAGGGATATATAATTTGAGTATTAATGACACTTCTCAGAATGTGTATTGTGCTGATCTTCTGTAAAGAAGCTTTGCACTTCTTGGGAAGGAGCGTGTCTTCATGGGTTCTGTGCTTGATATCAGTCGGGAGCACGCACCAGGCCCTTCCCACAAGTTTCAGTGTCCTTCGTGACCCCGCCAGCACTAAGTGTTGGCAGTCCTTCCTCTTGCTTTTAACCTCATTCTGCTTCCCACTGGAGGAGAAAATATTTATTTGTCTTTTAAATTGTGGTGAATTGCTCCTTAAGTATAAATCGAGTCTATTAATTAGTTGATTGAAGTTGATCTTCCATTGTTTTGATTGGACCAACTTCTGCTTTGCCCAGTGCTGGATAAGGGACGTGTTGCAAGTCTGCACTTCTGCTGCTGCTTGTCTTGTGTATACAGAGGTGCTCATTAGCACAGTTTCTACATTTTCAGCAGATGGTCACCTATGATGATGCATTCCCTTGAAACCTTCCTCCTGCCAATATTTTAATAACTTTCCCTTAGGAGTCAGGTGCTCAGACAGTTTTCTTAGGACTGAGTTTTCAAGAATCAACTGATTCATGGAAACTGTGATCTTTCAGTCCGTAGGAAGTGAAGCACCTCAAGTTGTTTTAGTTCCTTCAGTTTCTGGGAAGGTGTAAGCTAATGAGACGTCCTAGGTAAAGGTAAGGTAATAGTCCATGTTACTGCAGACAAGATTTGGAGAGCTTGTTCAGGAAAGCATCATGCTTGGTCACTAAAATCTTCTGCATGTGCAAGTGGAGTCTCCTTCCCTGGAGACTTTCAAAAGCCGCCTGGACTTGTTCCTGTGTGATCTACTCTGGGTGATCCTGCTCTGGCAGGGGAGTTGGACTACATGATCCCTAGAGGTCCCTTCCACTCTGTGAATCTGTGTAACAGTTATTTTATGTCTTTATACATGTGACAGCACCTAGAGCTGTAGCCGCAATAGCAGCTGTTGCAAGTCTTCACTTCTTTAAATCTGTAGGACCTGATCAGCACCAAGACCTGTCTCACACCTCCCCAAGAAATTCCTTAGGGCTGCATACTCTTGCATTTGAACATCCCTTAACATGACCCTCATCTCGCTGTCTGCTGCCTTCTGGGCTGCTGGACATAAAGAACCAATTTTCTGTAGCCCTGGAGACAAAAAAGATAATAACTGGATGAGTCCATGCTTCCAAGCCCTTTTCCCTCTCCCTGTTGACCAGGCAGCTTTTCCCAGAATTTTCTGATTGCTGTTATGGTGGCAGGGACAATCACTCACCTGGAGCAGACCCCCAGGTGTTCCCTACCTGGGTCAGTCCGACTCCCTGCTAGTCACCATATGAGGCATGAAGACATCTACAGGGTTCTCCCTGAGCAGTCAATACTCACCGGGTTGAATTGGTAATCAACTGGGCGAGGAGCTTCTTACAGTAGCCAGTTTTGGTTTTGCACGTCGTCTTCTCGAGATACTGGGGTATAAAAGCCTCAGGAAATAACATGGGGGTTTGAGTGGTGCAGCAAGAAACATTCCTTTATCTATATCCTTATTCTTATCGATCCCCATTCCTTCTTTTCTTGTTGCTGTTTCTTTGAGATTGCCTGTTGGTACATTTCTTATTCTATAGGTTTTATCCTTTCACTGGATGGCTCTTCCCAAGAAAGCAAGTTGCGATGCATTCAGAATTTCAAGTGGACAGACACATTACAAGGCCAAGTTCCAAGGTACGTGTGCTTTTATGGTTCCAGGGCGTGCGGTTCTTTTCTTCTGGTCTGTTACGTATGCGCATGTCTGCCAGCACAGGTGTGAAGGAAAACTGGGAAGTGTTGAACGCAAAGTAGTTTTCAGAAACTTGTTGCTTTGTGGTGTTGGTAACTGCTGTGCCGTGTTAGTGTTCTGAAGCATGTGTCGCTTTTATGTAAAGGCGTGATGACGTGTGGTGGTGGTAGAAGGATCCGCTGTTGTAGCTGATCTACAAACCATATCTACAGTTGGCCAGAGCAGTACAGAGAAGAGCCGGGAGAGTTGGGTGAATTGAATATGATAACACAGATCACTACAGTTTAAAACTTTTTGATTTGGCACTATTGCCTGATCAGTATCTTCTGACTTTTTTGAAGTACAAATGGAGCTGAAGATCTGATTTGGTTCTTGTCCTCTGAAGCTCCTAATACATGCCCTCCGGCTACAAACAAAGGTTCTCCTTTAAGTAAGAACACAGATCTGGATTATTTGGTTGTCTCTTGGTATTGTAGGTAATTGTGTTGTACAACCACGCTTACACGTTTGTCAAGCTTTATCTAGAAGCACTTGACTTCCTCAAAGCTTTTGTTCCCCTTGGAAGACAATCCATTGATTTGGACTCTTGATTTTTCTCATGGTCATGCACGCTTCTTGTGACAACATTATTCCCACTCCCACACCTTTCTTTTTAAAGATTACTAGTTCCTAAACTATACTGAGCTTGTGATTGTAAGCTGAATCTTTTCAAAGACCGTGTTTTTAGCTTCTGAAATTTCTTGCTATTTGCACATGCTGTTTGACTGCAGTTACATAAATACTTGCAATAACATTCATTTGAGGGAGACGTAATAGGCTCTGACTTATTAACTTAGAAGTTACAACTTTGAAGTAGACATTCCAGAGCAAGGCTTTCCACAAAATGTGCAATTAAAAAAAAAAAAAAAAAGAAAAATGTCAGCCCCACCCAAAGCTAAACAAATCTCAAGTTACTGTTTTAAAATAAAAGTTCCCCAATGGGAAGGGTAGGCATCTGAATGTGGGGAAATTATAATTACGAGCTGTTAAAGG
>NW_010243088.1:19581-25923 GCF_000690775.1 Eurypyga helias | reverse complement strand
CAGCAAGGAGGAGGTTCTGAATTGGAAATTGTTGCCTTCGTGCATGAAAATTATTTTATGAGAGAGAAATGTCAACTTATTGAATGTGAAGTATCAGCAGAAAGAACTTGTCAGAACAAAATGGAAAACATTAAGTTGTTTTGGGGGGTTGTCTGAGGGGGTTTTGTCTGTCTTTCTTCAGTGCCCAGCAGGATGCAGTGTTTGAACTGGTTTCCATGGCATTTAATGTAGCTCTGTGGTACACAAAATACGCATCCAGACTCGCTGGAAAAGAAGAGTAAGTGGTTTTCTTTTCTTAGTTATTCCATTGCAGCAATATTCCACCAGAAAAGTCTAGCAGGTTCTAAGTTTTGACTGCCCTATTGCATCTCCAACTGGGACTGTAGGAGCTCAAGAAGGCAGTTGGCCTTCATTCATGTGCTGTAATGCCCAAGTGTACTTCAGTCCCTTCTTGCATCTGAAAACAAATTGTCCTAGCACCATGTGAGCGTGGTACAGAGAAAGCGTCAGTTGTGAATAAATCCTTCATCAGTCCTGCTCTAAATGTCCAGGTACAACACTGAGATTCTCAAAATCGCAGCTCCGCTGACTTTTAGTGCTGCAAATTTGTAAGGCTTTGGCTTTTAACACTGGGGCTACTTTTTACTTGAAAGTCAATACAAGATATTATGTTTCTTTCTTTCAAGTGAGTTCTATTTGATTATTTAATGATTGGACACTGTAAGAAACGTGTTTGCCATGAGGGTAGCACGGCAGTGGGGCAGGTTACTTAGAGAGTTAGCGGACTCTCCATTCTTGAAGGATTCAAGATTCATCTATACAATGCCATAACTGACGTGATCTACTGTTCACAATAGTCATGCTGTGATGCAGGAGGGGGGACTAAGTGACACTTGGACATCCTTTCTAACTAAAATGTCATTGATCCGTTCCATATTCTTAGTATAACAGAAGATGAAGCAAAAGATGTTCACAGAAGTCTGAAGATCGCAGCTGGGATTTTTAAACACTTGAAGGTAGAAAAACTGTCTTTGCTGTCTGCTCTTTGTCTCCAAGTACTTGACTTTTTTGTCTTAGAAAAGCCTTTGCTTTTCTGACAAGGTTACAGAATAAGGAAATACCTCAGACTATCTGAATGATACAGGAAACAGAAGGGTATTAATATGTTGTGCTACCACTCAATCCCTGCTGCTGGGTCCCACTCAATCCCTGCTGTTCTTTCCTAATGGCAGTGGGAGAGTTCCCAGTCTGCTCAGTAGCACCGGTGCAGCTAGCTGTCATGGGACCTTCACTCAGTGTCCCATCTGTTTTGAGACAAGGGACTTGCTTTGCATTGGCAGCAGTGGTATTAAGCCTAAACTAACGTTGAGACTTGCTTTGTACCTAGGAAAGTCATATTCCAAAACTGATTACGCCTGTAGAAAAAGGAAGAGATTTAGAAGCTCGACTTATAGACTCTTACATCATACAGTGCCAAGCTGAAGCTCAAGAAGGTACCTTCAAATGTACATGTTGATTGGGGGTGGGAAATGACAGTCTGTGGATTTCTTTCATGTCTCCTGAAGTCTGCTTGGCAGCAATGCTGCTTTTTCTTCTCCTGAGGTACTGTGGCTTAGTGGGGTGGGTTGCTTGTAAAGAAATTGTAACTTAAATGGCAGGAGGAAAATGCCAAAAATCAGTCTGATATTACGAATTTAACCACTTTGTAAGAACTTGTCACATTCCTCCCCTCTTCTTTTTTCCTTTCATGCAGTCTCTTCACCACTGTGCTTGCCTGACACAAATTCCTGGTTCCTTTACTTTAAAATATTTGCAGTTTCTGTTTACTAGCTGGGCTTCAGACTAACCTTCCTTCAGCTCTATTATTAATGTGGAATGATTCTAGCCAAGAAACAATCTGTCTTTATTGTGCAGTTTACTTGACTGCACAATGCTTGCTTTCTGCTCGTGCAGGGATTTTAAAATGTTAAATGCCTCTGCTGATTTGATGTGACATTTTCAATTAAACTTTAATACTGTGGTGTGGAATTTTTGTTTCAGTGACAATTGCTCGGGCTATTGAGCTGAAACACAATCCAGGCCTAATAGCAGCTCTTGCCTATGAAACAGCTAACTTCTACCAAAAAGCTGGTAAGTGTCTTGTTTTGCGTCCTTAGTGACCTGATTTATGCACCCTTGCCAGCAGATGTGCTTCATCACCTGCCAGTTGCAACATTAACGCTGTTTCTCAGTGGATGTGCCCTTTATATTTAGGTTCTCTTTAGCACATTGAAGGCTTCAGTTATCAGCATAACAGATACATTTTGATAAGGCTTTTTTCTGTAGCTAACGGTAGGAAATGTTAGTGGGGGGAGACAGAAGACAAAGTAATGTCTTGAGAATATGTAATAGCAGCAAACAAATGGTGTCGTGGTTTAACCCTGGCCAGCAACTAAGCACCACACAGCCGCTCACTCACTCTCCACCCCAGGTAGGTTGGGGTCAGATGTGTAAGGAGAAAAGTGAGAAAATTCATGAGTTGAGATAAAGACAGTTTAACAGGTAAAGCAAAAGCCCTGTGAACAAGCAAAGCAAAACAGGGAATTCATTCACCACTTCCCATTGGCAGGCAGGTGCTCAGCCATCTCCAGGAGAGCAGGGCTCCAGCATGCATAGCAATTACTTGGGAAGACAAACACTGTAACTCTGAATGTCCCCCAGTTCCTTCTCCCAACAGCTCAGTATGCTGAGCATGACATCGTATGGTATGGAATATCCCTTTGGTCAGTTGGGGTCAGCTCTCCCAGCTGTGTCCCCTCCCAGCTTCTTGTGCACCCCCAGCCTGCTTGCTGGTGGGATGGGGTGAGGAACAGAACAGGTGATGACTCTGTGTCAGCACTGCTCAGCAATAACGAAAACATCCCTCCCTGTGTTATCAACACTGTTTCCAGCACAAATCCAAACCAGCCCCATACTACCTACTGTGAAGAACATTAACTCCACCCCAGCCAAAACCAGCACAAATGGCGTGAGGTAAATGGGGTGTTTCAGCTGTCTGTGGGCAGCAGATTATGCTATAGACCATAAAGTGCACAGTGGGTTAATTACATACCACCTTCCAGATGAGTAAGATGATCTGTGGGCTTACTGAGGCAAGTGGGAAAAGTGCAAAAACAGGGTAGTCAGTGTAAGAGATGGAATATTGTAACATACATAGGCCTTTATAGGTTGCTACTGGAAATTAAACTAGGAACAAGTTTTGAAATGCTGCCTGAAAAGTACTTAGGAGAATCAGCTTTCTAAACTTTGTGGGCAGCAGTTTCAAGGAATCTAAGCAACTGCACGATAGCTTAATAAACTGCGTATTTTAATGTTTTCTCATAACTTCTCTGTGCCTTTGCAGGAGTCATTTATGTCATTTGTTTCTGGCTACATTATAGTTAAGATCTGTTTCCAAGTTTAAGAATTCTGGTCTTTGAGCATGTGTGGGATTTTTCTTTGTGGAAATGTCTCGAAGAATAACTTTACATGTGTGTTCATAGATCAAACATTATCCAGTTTGGATCCAACCTATGCAGGCAAATGTAGGAAGTACTTGAACTTGAAGACCTGTTTCTATATGGCGTATGTAAGTACTTCAGTTGACAGCAGTCACAGTTTTTAATGTTGTCCAAGGGCTGACAGGGAAGGGGGGGGCTAAGTGTTGCCTTGACTTTGTTTCTGTGCTGTGAAGAGAGACTGTGCAGCATCAGTCAGTGGCATTTGAAGTGTTTTTGTTGAGTCAAGTGAAATTACTGCCGCGTGGAATTTATGGTTCAGGTTGAGCATAATACTTGTCTTCCACTTTCTGCATCACAGTCTGGTTGTAGGCATAATTCAGAGCTGATCATCTTTTCAATGGCCCCAAACGAAACTGCATCAAGTGATGTTAGGTACCATCCTGAGTGCTGTCCCTTGTTGCGTGACTGCTCTCCTAGCAGGAGAGCTGTGGCCCGCTTGGGGCTGCTGGATTCACTGTCTGTTTCTTGTAGCCTGCCACAGCCTCTGGCTCTTTCGAACTGTACAAAAGACCCAAAGTAAGCCATCAAGGCAGTTGTCTTTCGCATACATTAAACCTGTAGCTAAAAGCTGCTTGCCTTATTAGCACATTTGAGAGGTGAGGAGGGTCACAGCTGTGGTACTTTTCCTTTTTTTAAATACTATGCCATGTGGGAAATGGTAGATGTAGGTAACACTTGCTGTCCTATGGGAACAGACATTAGAGGAAGGTATGCCAGGTAGGCAGCAGTCCATGGGATTGTTCCTTTACCTGTGATATTTAGTATTTAAACTCCCCAACTCCCCATAACAGGGAAGAGGCAGTTCAGTTCTCACTGGAATGCAGTACTGTCTTCAAGCTGAAGCGTGAAGGGATGGGACTTCTTGGGGTGGAATTGTTACTTGGACTATGGCAAAATATCTCAAGCAGCAGAACACCTGGTCTCTTCTGGATGTAGAGATGTTGGTTGCAGACTCGGGTTTGAAGTGTTCAGGTGGTTTTAGAGTCTTTGCTCTGTAAACTTGGCTTGGGTTTCATCCTCTTTCTGTGACGGGGCTTAATGCTGCACGTTGATACAGCGAGAGAGCGAGGTTTGCACTAGACTGTATACTCATGCTTGTGGTAAAACTGCCTTCGTGAAGCTCAGTTACTCTTGGCTGGGCTCGTGACAGCTTGCTTCACACCCACTTCAGGGTGCTGGTGTTGAGCTGCATCGTTCCGCGAGCGCCGCTTTGACTTGCATTCCCAAACCGGCAGCTCCCTGCAGGGAACGGCAGCTTCAGAGGCGCAACTCTGACTTGAGGAAGAGCAGAAATCATTGCTGCAGGAGGTGCCCAGTGACACTGGTGATGATTTTGTCCTCTCCCATTAGGCATACTGTTACCATGGTCAGACTTTACTGGCAAGTGATAAATGTGGGGAAGCAATCAGATCTCTGCAAGAATCAGAAAAATGTAAGTGTGACTGAGACGATTACAGGGTCTGATGATGACATGCATGTTTTATATTATTGTACTGTCTTTATTTGGTCTCCCATAAACTTAAGGTTTTATCTGTCACCTGATGGAAATTCATCACACTTTTGAATAGAGACAGTATAATTTCTTTTTTGTCTCACCAAAGACTGTCTTTCATAACAGTGCTGCAGAAAACTTCACTCCTCAGCCTGTTAAAGACTGCCTGCAATACAGTGTAAAAATCAGTTGTCTGGCCATCACATTTTCTGGGATGGATCTTTTCTGCAGCCTTTTCGACTTTGGAGGTTGCTCTGTCTTACATTCAGTAGTAAAGCTAGACCATGTTTGTGTTTTTTTAAACAGGTTTCAGTAACTTATTTCTGTTAATTTGAAAGGTAGATTAAGGGAAGTCTGCAGTAGTTCAGGGTCTTCTGCCCATCCGTCTCTCTTCAAGGCTATTGCTGCCCCGATGGCCTGCACTGCATAGCTTTACCACAACGTATAAAAAATGCTCAAATAATTAAACTGGAAACTTTTATTAAAATTAATATTAATTTATTAAGAATAAAAGAAGTTGGATTACTTGCAGCAAAACGAATACTGTGTGTATTACTGTGCCTGCTGTTCAGAGTGCTTCTTTTCCCACTCCATACTAAGTGTTGTTTTGGTTTTGGGCATCAACTGTGTGTGGACACCTTCATACCCTCTCTTTTTCCCTACCGTGTGGCACAGTTCTCGGGCTTATTGTTGCATTTTGCCCCACACCTAAGAATGTTTTCTTGCATCTCCCTACCCAAAAAAGCTGTCTCCTTTTTTTTCCTGTTCCTAGTCACTTTTTGGATGCAGTAAATCTTGGCTGGAAGTTCTGTCTTTGAGCTAGTTTATTTTTGTTTCTAAGAAGCAAGAAGCCTGAATGGATTCTGGTATCTCTAAAACCAAAGCAGTGTACATCAGAACCATGATTTAATAAACTCATGTAAATGATTTTTATTACATTCCTGTCTTGCAAAGTTTTTGCCAAGGCTGAAGCATTGTGCAAAGAATATGGAGAAACCAAAGGGCCCGGGACTACTGCCAAACCTTCTGGACATCTCTTCTTCAGGAAATTAGGAAGTTTGATTAAGAACACTCTAGAAAAATGCCAGAGAGAGAATGGATTCATGTAAGTAATTCATGGTTGGTACAGGACTCTGTATGAGCTGTTATTACCTCATTTGCCTGTATGTCAAGATGGGATGGTAAATTTTACTCTCCAGTTCTTACATTCCTTCAGGGCATGGCATGTAGCTTAAATTTACAGTTCTGTACCTTTGCTGTAGTACATTTGCCGTGGGTCTGTGCTGTCCCCCTCTCTGTGTGCCGGTTCAG
>NW_010243088.1:11183-19550 GCF_000690775.1 Eurypyga helias | reverse complement strand
CAGCAGCATAGGTTGGACTGACATGCTGGAGAGGTTAAGCAGTTCTTTTCCTTCATTCCTCAGCCACTTCTTTTCCTTCTGCACAAGAGAAAGTCCTTCAGAGGTTGATGTTGCTCTAACGCTGTCTTCCCAGCTGCTGGCATCTAGGAGGCAAAAGAGGACAGAGGGGAAACAGCAAAGACAAGTCGCTGATTCTGCTTTGTTAGCAGGGAAGTCAAAACACAGTCATGCCTTCGGTGAACAATATGCTTAGGGTGCTTGGAGCTTTACCAATCTAATTACTGTCGTGAATAGGGCTTTCTGTTAGTTAGTGCCCTTTCCAAAAAGAGTTTGGAAGCAGTTTAACGTAGCAAGACTAGCTTGGCTTTAGAATTCTTTTGCTCATTTCTTTCTCCCCTCCCCTCCTGTTATGATTTAGTATTCCATAATAGGTCTGTTATTTCCCTTTTAATGATATTTAAAGACCTGAATGATAGGGGAATTGTCTAAACAAAAAGGATTGTCAGGTACATCAAGCTCATCTGCAAATAGGAAAAGAAATCCTCTGCCCTATTTCAGTTCCGGTAACCGTTGTCACAGCTTCCAGCAGCAGCATGCAAGAGATCTCAACAAATCCATGTCCCTCTAGAAACAAACTTTGAAAGAGAAACCAGATAACCAGTGACTGTTCTGGGAGATGTGCCTGCCACAGAGCTCAGCTGCAGCGCAGGAAGTGAGGTCGCGTGTGTCAGTATGTGTCAGTTTTCAGCTCTTGTTGGTTTGCCGAGGGTGGGTTTAGACCCTCCTTCAGGCTTTGGGTCGTAACAAGTCCTTGTGGGTGTTGCAGTGCGGTTGCTGTTGTGCACTGTGGCATGTTAAGATTGATTCAGGAAAAAAACTGTCCTCTTCATCTTTCTGAGGAAGTGTTTGAAATCCTCATTTGGATTTTGAAGGTCTTTTTGGACAAAAGGTGCTCTTCTCATTGAAGCACTGGGAATAATGGTTATCAAGTAGGAAAAAAACCCCACCTAGCTATTAGGAGATGAATACCGAGAAGGAATTGCTTATGTTCTTGTGAATCTTGCTGACAGGATGCATGTTGGACGGTGCTTTACGGGAATGGAAGACAGCAGCAATGATTGCCCCTGTAAAAACCCAGATTGGTTTTCTTTAGAACTGCCAACTCGCAGGCCTGCGGAGATAGTGCATTGTGTTTGAAACGTACTGCTGTATTCCATTACAGCTATTTTCAGAAGGTGCCAGCAGAGGCTCCCCAGCTGGAACTGAAAGCAAACTATGGCTTAGTAGAGCCTGTTCCTTTTGAATTCCCTGCCTTGAACGCACACTGGACTCCTGAAACACTTGCGGCATTTGATCTCACCAAGAGGCCAAAGGATGACTCCGTAAGATAATCTTATGTGCTGTTCTACCCAATTAGCTTTATTCTGTGTGTAATGCAGTTGTATTTTGCTCTTCTGGAACGCTTCCAAGTGCAGTGCAGGACACGGCCACAAGGCTACCACCCAAGCTCACGTTTCTGCTGTGCCCGAAGCCAAGTCAGCTGAACTCTCTGCCGCACTGTCAGCATCTGGAAATTAGGAGTCTATTTTTTTCATTTTTTTCATAGAATCACAGAAGGGTTTGGGTTGGAAGGGCCCTTACAGACCATCTAGTTCCAACCCCCCTGCCTTGGGCAGGGACACCTTCCACTAGACCAGGTTGCTCAAAGCCTCATCCAGCCTGGCCTTGAACACTTCCAGGGATGGGGCATCCACAACATCTCTGGGCATGACTTTCATTAAGTCTTGAATAGGAGGAAACTTTTTAAGGTGCTGAAATGTTACAGGAGTGAATGCTATAGAAAGATTCTTTTTTGCAAAAGGATTCATTTCAGGATGCTGAAAGAGAGAATACTTGGCATTTCCCCCTTGCTTGAGGCTTGCCTAAAGCTCTCAGCCTTGGAAAGGGAGGGGACTCTGAGATGAGAATATGTGAATTTAGCTGTGCATAAGTGCTGTGCAGACAAAGTGGTTTGTATTTGTGGTATTTAGTTGGGGTTTTTTTCTTCTTGTTTGCAGGCTAAACCAAAACCAGATGAAGAAGTAAAATCTTTGAAGGAACCAGATATAAAGCCTCAAAAAGACAGTGGCTGCCAGATTTCTTAAGTGCCATAAGTGCTTTGAATTCACTTTGAAACTGTATTAATTGGACTCCGGGACTTTAGTTCTGATCTCTCTCTTTCTGATTCTTTGTTTTTCATTTAGAAGACTAATTTAATTATTATTGTTAGTATGAGTCTATCTTGCTTGGGAATGGGGTGGATTTCTAGGAGTTTATTTATATATCTGACTTATTTTGGGTTTAGTGGGATATAATAGAATGAGTGGGCTTAAATGTTCCTATTGTGCCTCTAGAGAGTTTCTTTTTGTGGGTTTAGCTTCTCCCCACAAATAGCAAAGGAAGTACCGTGATTGTAACACTTGAGGGTTTTTCCATTAAATGATATGCTATATAGTGTCAAATTCTGCAAACAAATGTTGGCACGAACAGTTATATTTGTTCAGGTTTTGTCATTCAGGCTTAACACCCTGTCGTGTTCCAATTCCCTTAGTTGTAGCGAGTGAAGAAAACCTGCGATTGGTTTGTAACACCCTGTGGTACTTCACAGGACTTCCACAGAATTTGGAAAACCTTCAGTTTCGCCCAACTGTAGCAAAATTTATATTCTTCTGAAATGATTGACCTCTGTCCCTTCCTCTTCGGATTAGGGTTCTTGTTTCAGAATTTGTAGTCAGGTACCTTAGCCTGTCTGTCCTTAAATGAAAATCCTTTAATATCAAAGTGAATGTGAAAGTGATGCAGCAAGTAGCATGAAAGTGCTTAAGTGTAGTGCATCACGGTGTCATTCATTCTAACTTTTTGATTCTCGGATGATTTGGCAGGTTTGAAAGCTGCAGGCAGTTAACACCTCCTGGCACTAGAACAGCTCCATCTGAATTCATGGAGTTGTCATGGTAATGGAGTTGTAACTCAGCGGCCATGTTTCCATCTGAGTAGTGCCTATAAGAAGCTGTTAGGAGAACAAGGAGGAGAGATGAGCTGGAGAGGTGATGGCACGGCTGGGAAACCAAGCTCTAGATTTCCTTTATGCCGTATGCAAACAGTGCCGTTTCCCAGCCTTTGCAGTATTGCGCCGAAATCAGCTCCTTACGACGAGAGCTTGCCAAAAGCCAAGCCCAGTCAGGACTGGGAAAGAAAGTGTTTTGTAGAACTTGCTTCTTCCATTTCTGCCTACCGTGGAAAATGTGGTAACACTCTTTAGTGCTGAACACTCCAAAACAGCCGTGTCAACAAAACCATAGCTTTCTGATTTGCTGGAAATGCAAAAGCATATGGTGCTTGTGTTGAACCGAGGGCTTTGCAGTCTCCGCGTACCAGTTGCTGCACTTCACTTTACGTTAGAAAGAACCTGAACAGCCTGAAAATGTTCCCGTTAAAACAAAACATGATGGCATACGCACTTAACATTTATTGTGTTTAACACGTTCCTCGCTTTATACTCTTTGGATCGGTTCTCCTTCCGCTGTGATGTAATTCAGTGCTGCTGTATGTGAAACCTGTCATGGGACTTAGAGTAACTTAGCTTAGATGGTGGGTGTGTAGCTCCTTGAAGGCCCGGGCAACAAAAGCTGTTGAGGAGGCTGATAAGAAACTTGAGAGTCTTCCTGAGGTACTGGACCAGACTGCAGAATTCACTGCTGTGGAAGGCAAAGAAGATCTTCATGCTGGCTGTCGTGGTGAATCACATGCAGAACTCTTTGCTTCCAGTGATGGATTTTTCTTTTCAGCCAGTTCTGCGCTGAAAAATAAGTGTAAAATCAACTGAATTGCATTGGAGTAAGCATCTGTTCTGTGAGGACTTAGGTGGGCAGAGGATATTAACTGTCAGGAAGAATTTATATCCAAAATTGGTCCATTTCTTCTGATGCTGCAAGGGTCATGGGGTATATGTTATGAAGAGAGACTCAGATATCTCTGTTCATAACTTGATCTTTGTAGACTTGCATTGTTAAGAGATCCGCTTAGGTTTTGGCAGAGTGGGGTGTGGAGCTACTTTGCCTGTGCAGATGTTAATTCTCCTCAGAACTTAGCTACAGCTGTAGTCACCCACATTTGCTTAGCCTGCCCCCTTTAAGGATCAAGATACCGTTAACTGGGTTTCATAATCATGGTCTATATGGTCACTTTTCAGATGCCTGTGTGTGTTAATACGTACACGTATTGACCTGATTAATGGTCTGCCTATGCAGGCTAGATTCCATTTTCCCTCCTCCCCTCATTTTCCCTTCCATCTGCTACACGCCGTGGCACGCAATTCCTCTTGTTTGCTAATGCATGTGTAGGTCCTGGGCCTCATTTCCAGTGAGGCGTTTGCCCACGGGTGTATTTCAGTATGTGAATATCTTAAAACAAATAGATCACGACTAAATCATCCCCCAACAGCTTCATAGGAAGGATTATTTTATGAACTCGCAGTTCTTCATTCTTTGGACGCTTTCTCGAACCAAGTGGTTTGTTTGAATCAAGTTCACTGTAAATAGTTTGGGGCATAACCAAGTGGATCGTGTCAGATTATGGCATTTCTTAAACCCAGCAGTGTAACCTTTTCTGCCATAGCTGTTTCAGTAAATATGATACAGTAGTTTAAAAATAGACTAATGGAACAAACTAATTCACTTAACATGTGTTGCTTTTCAAGCAGACTTTGTTTGCTCGTAGTTAAGATCCTATGGCAAACATGGGATAGTTTTGCCCAAAAATAAGAAGCTAGAGACTTAGTTTGCAAAGTATGGAGAGCTGTGAGTCAACGAGCAGTTTCCTCTTTGGTTTTGCTGGGTAGTAATTATTGTAAATAATATGTAGATTAACTGTCTGGTGTGCGTTAGAATATAGGTGAATTGACTGGGAGTTTCGGTTAATCTGGAAACCTCGCAGCCACGTCCCTTCTAGTGTGATTTCCTTTAGTGATTTTTAAGAATGAGGTATTTTGAATAGTGGCATTTTGATACTCTAATTTTGCAAGAGCCTGTTTTTGTAGCCTCTCTCTGGTTTTAGAGGCTCTCATGGCTAAACCTGCAAATCTTGTTGATGTAAATAGTCTTTAAAAATGTGTGCCCCGTCTGGACTAGGACAGAACTGCAGCCAGGTAAAATCCGGAGTGCTGGGCCCTCTATGTTGTGCTTTCTAAAATGCAGTGTTTGTCTTTAATCTACCATAAACCTAACCGTTATGCTCTTTGTAAGATTTCCATTTAAATACGCTTCCTCCATGTTTCATGTTCCTGGGTTTACCGTAGTTCGTCTCCATCCAGCACGTGACACTCCTGCAGCTTGAGGGACTAAACGTGGCCCTTATATGCTGATGTCAGCCTCCCACTGGATTCGGTAGGGGAGTTTTTGCCTGTCAGCCGTAGGATGACGGTTGGTCACGTAAGTGTTCAGCATGGGTATGTGCTGCATCTGCAAGGAGGGTAGTGGTTCCTGCTACAAGCTAGAGAACAGATCCCCCCATCTGCCTAGAGTATAGCCGAATTTGCACTTTAGAAATTTCTGATCTTGCTATTTCGGCACAATACAGTTGTAAATATTCCTTCCTGTCATTTTGATTTCGTTGCCCTTATTTCAGTACTGTGCTATGGGTAAGATTTTTATGGAAAACATTACTGAAATGTATTTTGAACTGTCTGTGTGTAAAACAAACTGATGCGTCTCTCTACCTTCAGAACATGAGGGGATGCAGGAGTTCATCTGCCTTCCACGTCCGTTCAGAGGAATGGAAAGCTGCTCTGTCGGCTGAGGGGTGACACAGTTCATCCCATCCCTGCGTCCAGTATCTAGCATTAGCATAAATCCTCTTCATGCCTGTTAATTACACCTACAGAAAAATCTGTCTAACGATCATAGCCAAATGATCGTAGCAGCATAAACTGCTTTGGGCTTTATCTTCATTCTTTTTCTATTCCCGCTGCCTGGCCCAGCTGAGTGAGGAACAAAGCACAGCGAGCATGGATGGCATGGAGAAGCCCCTGCAGTGGGTACCAGTCTCCAGACTTCGCATGCAGTATGAAGGCCTCCCCACAACCAGCATCGGTTTTGCTCCAATCTTTCCCCGCTGGTGATGCTGTGGAATTCAACATCCCCTGGTAACTGAGGGGGCCCCTGGTCAGCTTTTTGTGTAGGAGGGCCTACCGCCTCTGGTGTTGGTGCCTTCGTGGGTTACAGCCTTCCCGAAGCCATCCTGTGCTCTGCATGACCGAACTTCAGAGGGACCAGCTCTGATAAGATGGGCTGAGCAGCCTTATTTTGTGAAGTTACCGTGCAATCCTGAGCTTCGTGGTTTGAAGATTTGTAGAGAGCCATGAGTTTCAGAATACCATTAAAAATAAACAGTCTTAATGTATCCGGTTTTGTTTCATCATTTAAAATTCTAGGTACAGTAGCAAGAAAAGGAGTCCGTCTGCAGTGTTACTTTCTCCAGTGTAATGCAAATGTTCTAATTACAGGGAATACTTTATCCTTGCAGTATGCCCAGAGGAGGAATTACAGGAGCAAGGTCTGTGAAATGGGTGCAGACGGAAGTAGTGGCCGCAACGGAGCGCTTCAAGTCATGGGGCAGGAGGAGTGGGGATGGAATTTCCGAACTTCTGATGATAAATAAAAGTCGGTGTGATTCCGTCTGCCTGTACAAGATCCTGGTGCTTGCCAAGGCCCGTGCCGCTGCAGGACGCGCTGAACGCTGTGGAGGAGGTTAGTTGGGAGGTGCTGGCCACTTCTCGACGTTGCCAGCAGGTGGCGAGCAGGTTTGTAGGGAACCTGCGTTTTCATTTTCAGAGGTGTGCTTAGCTCTTCCAGTTGTTGCGCTGAACACACACACTAATGCCTTTTAACTTCTCAGGCTTTAGCACAGTTTCTAGAAGAAACAAATAGTCTCTAGTGGACTCTGCTGTCTGTTTCCTTCTGAAATAAACCTCCCTCAACAAGGCACGCAGAAAAAACCTACAGAAGGGTGTTTTCATTCATGCGTGTTGTGACTTAATCGATAACTGATTCTGTGCTATTTTTCCTCTTTCCTAGTGAATTAAAGGATCTTAGTTTCTGTGCATTCCTTACAAGT
The DNA here is from genome assembly GCF_000690775.1 of Eurypyga helias. Lineage (NCBI taxonomy): Eukaryota > Metazoa > Chordata > Aves > Eurypygiformes > Eurypygidae > Eurypyga > Eurypyga helias. The sequence continues at coordinate 12,398 of NW_010243088.1, read as the reverse complement.
AAGAATTGTTTGGCTGTCTAAAGCTATCTTCTACTTAATTTTGGTAATATCAAATGTTGCAGGAGTGTGAAGACTGGGCCATTTTAAATGTAGCACTGGGAATTTGACAGTGGCCTGGATATCAACTTTCAGTCCAACCTTCCTCCACAATTTAGAAACTAATATTTTTCTACATTACAGGGTTTTTTTGTCTGACATCAGATTCACCCACCCACCCAGGGAGCTACCCAAACAGGTTGTTACGTTTGGAGTGGGATGACAGTTTTAGCATGCAGCTTCTGGACTGGATTTTTGTTCTCCTTTCCTCCATAAAGAAAGGAATCTTCTCAGAAGCAGTCTCAGCTGAAACAGATTTCCAGGTCACAGAAAGTTGCTGCTTTGTGCTGGGAACTCCTGAAGACCCACAATTTCCCGTACGTTGGTTTGAAAACAGCAGCGGAGCAGCTCTGTGAATGTGGAAGACCTACCTGTCTTATGGTGGGCTTTTCCTAGTGCCTTGCAGGCTGCTTTCCATGCCTTCACTTCTAAGTGATGGGGGGAAAAACACTAGATTTCCATGCTTTATTGCTTGCTTTGTTTTCTTGCACAATTGAGTAAGAAGTGAAATAGCCACCCGTGATGCTTACAGCTAACGAACATCATTGGGATAAAGTGGATGAGTGGACAGTTCAAAACATTAAACTGCATTTTCAGATGATGTGTAAATGTCTACATGTTGCCTGCTTCTTTTTTGGAAGAAAATCATAAAATCATCGAATGGTTTGGGTTGGAAGTGCCCTTACAGACCATCTAGTTCCAACCCCCCTGCCATGGGCAGGGACACCTTCCACTAGACCAGGTTGCTCAAAGCCTCATCCAGCCTGGCCTTGAACACTTCCAGGGATGGGCCATCCACAGCTTCTCTGGGCAACCTGCGCCAGTGCCTCACCACCCTCTCCGGGAAGAACTTTTTCCTGATATCCAATCTAAATCTACCTGTTTTCAGTTTAACCCCACTGACGCTTGTCCTGTCACTACAGGCCCTGAAGTTTATATTTGGAAATTTGGGTTGTATTTGGAAATTTGGGTTGTATTTGGAAATTTTCTGTTGAAGCCATAACAAACAGAGGTTTAGCTTTATGACAGTGAAAATTGAGGTTCTGGTGCACCCCTGAGTAGAACATCCTATACTTGTTAATAACAGCTTTGGCAAGTGCAAGGCTCAGTGTTGTCCTC
>NW_010243088.1:0-11170 GCF_000690775.1 Eurypyga helias | reverse complement strand
AGGGAAAGGCCATGGGATTTTTTCTCCAAACTGCCACTTTGGATCAGATCAGAGCTGATGGGAAGCTTAAATAAATTGCTCGTCTCGTGCTTTTGTGACTAGCAAATTCATGTCATCTGGACTGATGATTTTGCTCTGAATTTTAACTCGATCACAAATTTTATACCACTCTCATGTTACTGATGAAAGATGGCATTCTTGCATTTTTGTCACATGCATGGTTTGGGATCTCCTCTGACAGCATGGACTTTTTTTTTCTTAAATTATTTTCCTTTTTAAAAACATGGCAGACCTTACAGTTTTCCCCTAGTTCTCACAGGCAGCTGGTGTATAATTTCATCAGAAAAAAGAGATTATCTCTTGTGCAACTCTACTTTCCACTACATCAGCTAGGCCTCATAGTTAGCATTTTAGAAAGTCAGATCAGGCTTTCTGTCAGCAAAGAAACAGCTGGAAGAAGCACAGGGATATAAATGTGATCTCTTGTTGGCTGCTTAACAAGCAGGTAATGTAGAGGCACAGTTGTGAAGCGCACGGGAGCTCTGAACTCCGGATGAAAAGTGGTGGGATGGCTTTTCGTTACTGCTGCAGCACGTGGCATCTTCAGGCAACTGAATTCCAGTTAGGGCAGAGCTACTGGTGCGCTGGCAGAGGCCAAAGCGCCAGTAGGACTGACTGGCACAAATCCTCTGCTGCTGCTGGGGTGGCCTGAGGAATGTCGGGGACCCTACAAGATGTGCCTGTGCTTTTGAGAGCTATGGAAACCATGTCCGTGTGGCGGAGACAGCCCGGAAGGGTCAGCTCTGCTTGTCTTCTGGGGTGGGAAACATTTGTTTACTGTCAGTTGCCTTATATCAAAAGCATGAACCCTTTGGCTAAGAAGCTATCATTCTGGGCTGTGTTTCCATAGCATTTATCACAGTCTGACTGCAGTCCCGTCTGCCTGGGAGATCTTGTGCAGAGAAGCTCATTTTGGGTAGATAGCGAGTTACTTTACATTTTTGGTGTTTATAGGTAAGCAGGCGCAGGACATCAGTTCCCAGAACAGTTGTTGCTGACTCCTATTTTCCCGTAAGGTCAGTTCATGATCACAGTTTCTTTGTCCTGCCCCCATCAGGTTTATTCTGTCCAGCCAGCTCCTCCCCATCACAGAGCTCATCAGAGAGGCCTCAGGTCCCCGGCTAAGGAGGTATCCTTCGCAGTACATTTACCAGGCCTACTTTGCGGCAGCTCCTGTTAATCTTCTCTCATAAAGTTCCTCTCATAAAACAGGGTTTCAGTTCCCCTGATCACCCTGCGTCCTTATTTGCATATTCAAATTCCAGTTTCCTGATCCTTGAAGGCCAGACGTGTCTAATATTGTAGATGACCGGTACGATCTTTTGAAGTCTTCCCTACCTGAACCGGGCATGCATCTCCCAGTGTCTCCAAGAATCACATCTCTCTGTCACCTACATCGTCTCCAATTGTCTTGCTTCATGCCTTCGCTCCTTCCGTCTTCCCAAAGAGTGACTCCCCTTCAGTTTACAGTGCCTGTTTGGATAGCCTGTAGATGTAAGATTGCATCTGCTCTGTTGAATTGCTGTAAAACACGAAGGTCAGGTGCTTTCTCCTCCGTGATACCCAGATCCTCTTTGCTGACAATACTTCCCCAGTTTGCAAGTTAGTCAGTACCTTCCCTCCCCAAAAATGTAACGCAGTGTCTAACAGCACCAGAACAACACTCTTGGGTTTATAAAACGGTTCCCACAGTACTGCAGTGGGGTTACAGCCACTAAGGGTCAGCAGAGCTTTTATTTTCCTGCAGTTTTGTGGTGTCTGGTCAACAGCACGAAGTTGGTAAAACAAACGGCATGCGCCCAGGAGCAGTGCTGCAGCCTGAAAATGGGAACAGGTATAACGAGTTATGCTGGGAAGGACCTCTTTGCCGTTACTTAAGTGGTGACATCCAGGAGCCCATACATGCTCTGTGACAGGGTGGGCAGCTACACTTCCAAAAAGGGCACTGTCAAGGCCATGGAGCTGGAGCTCTGACAAACTGACCATCTCTTCCAGCAGCTGCCCTGTCCCAGTGCCGGGAGTTCGCCACAAGGCGTTGCAGTGTGATGCTGTGCACGCCTGCGTAGGGTTGCTCTGCGCTCACGTATCGGGTTTACATGGGTTGGCTTCTGTGAGAAGATGCCAGAAGCTGCCCCCTTTTGGGACAGAGCCCATTCCAGCTGACCCCAAGACAGACCTGCTGCTGGCCAAAGCTGAGCCCATCAGCTGGCCTTATGGCCCTAGGGAAAGGGCAGGGTGGGGGATAAAAGGCTGTGAGGTGGGCACATAAGGCATTCTGCATCTGGAAGAGTAAACCACAGGCTTTTCTGCTCCCTGGCCTGCCCTGCCGGTGAGCACGCTGGGGGTGCACAAGATGCTGGGAGGGGACACAGCAGGGACATCTGACCCCAACTGACCAAAGGGATATCCCACAGCATACGACACTGCGCTCAGCAGTAAAACCAGGGGGGTGGAGGTTGGCTGGGGCTGCCCTTGCTCGGGGACTGGCTGGGCATCGGTGAGTTGGTGGTCAGCAATTGCATCACTTGTTTTTCTTGGCCTTGGCTTTTTTTTTTTCTCTTCGTTTTCTTTGGTTTTAATTAAACTGCATCTTAACTAAGTTTTTGTACTTTTCCCCCATGCACAAAACACCTGAATGATGGGACACAACCAGCATCCACTGAGTGTCTGCAGATACAGGATTAGCAAGGGATGTTTAGAAGAAATGGTGAGTATGACAAGCAGCAAAACATCAGTATGAAAAGTGGAGAAAGTCAGAAAGATAAAAGGTGTGGTATTTACAAAGACAGAGGTGAGTTTTCCAATAGCCAGGTTAAATATGACACAACTGAGGTTAACATGAACCCTCCATCCGGACACCTCAAGCACAGAGTTAAGAATTCTTCGGAGAAAACGTGAGTTTGCCCTCTTTGCCTTGTTTGGGTTGGCAAACTGGTTACAGGTGATGTGTCCTGGCCTGGATGTTGTAGAAAGACTTCTATCTTTCCAAATTCAGATCTCCATAGCTGTTGCACACACTAACTATCCTAGAAAAATCTGCAGATCACTTCCTATTGCAAGCTGAATGGTACAGGACTGTTGTTTAGTGCAACTTCATGGGTAAGCGTGGCTTTATGTTCAAAATTGAAGCTTTCTTCTTGTTTCCGCTCTGTAGGCCACAGCCTTCCTGGGGGCTGTATCTCTGGGTTTGGGCAGTTTGAATTGCAACAACTTAATTTCTTAATAAGTCAAGGTTTTTTCTTTTTTTTTTGTTTGTTTGTTTGTTTTTTTTCATATATGATTGATTAGCTTAATTTAAGGATGGATTAATTGGAATACAATCACTACTCAAGAAACAAAGCTGGTACTGTGGTGTTTTTTTCTCCTTCTTTTAATACTTAAAGGGATTATCACCAGGATTTAAAACACTTGATTTTTAAAATTAGGTATTTAATTTCAGTCAGATGATATAAACACTATCAACAATGAAATAATTCTCTTCCAAAGGACACATTTTACAATACCTAGAAAGGACCTCTCTGCTTTTGGATATCTAGAGGCAACCTTAGTGTGAGCATAAGAGGAATTTGAAAACAATAGAAAAACCTGGTTATCACACAGGTAGGTAACAACCAGGGTGCAGTGTGTTAGGTACGTTTTGAATTTTGTGCTACCTAGGCAGTTAGCCCAGCATGGCAGAAAGCACTTGCAGAAGAATCAGCATAGGATGATTCTAATTAAGGATGGACCATTTTGTCTGGCTTCTTGCCTCAAGAGAGACTGAGTAATTCTTGACAGGCTTGTGAGATTCCTTCTTAAAGACTTCTAGTAAGGGTTACTGCATCAGCTCCCCAGCTACTCAGTTGTAGTGGTTCTGAATCCTTTCACTAACAGGGTTTTCTTTGTTCCACGGAGATCATGCTGTCTGCATTTCAAGTTCCTATCAACAAATTATCCTCATCTTTCACGATCTTTTCCCGTATTTGACTGTTACCATGCCTCCCTTAGCTTTTCCGCCTGTAGACTAAACACCACCATTCCTTCGCATCTTTCTGCCTCAGTCTTCGTTCCCAAGATATTTACTCATTCTTACTGCTGTCCTCTGGACTTTCTCTAAGTCGTCCACATGCTTTTCAAATGTTGTCATGTCCAAACCAGAACAGAAGCCTCCAGCTGGGGCTCACCAAGACTGAGTGGTGCATCTCTGCTACCTAAGCAGCTGTTTCCCATCTTGTCTAGCTGCAGAACCCTGAAATTACTGCCTTACATCTTGGGTTTCTTTCAGAATATTTCTTTCATAGAGATTATTTTCAGTTGTATTTTCCATGTTACTCCCAGTTGTTTGCAAAAATATATTTATAGATATTGCATCACCCCATTCACAAATGGAAATACTAAGGATAAATGTCCAAGGCAGAACCCTGCTCTGTGCTGACAGTGAAATATTGGTAAAATTTCTAAGAAACATCAGATCCATGGCTGATATTTTGTCTTTGAAGCAACATGAAGCTATTTACTGCCATTCCATCCTCTCACATTAAATATGATTTTTGCTGCCAGTGATTTTTTAAAATAAACATCCCATCTCCATATATAGTGTTATGGCAGATGCTTAGATTAATTTTTGTTTATTACTGCGTGACATTAATTATAAATAAAACTTATTACATTGCAGTTAAACGTCAAAAGGCAAATTAAGATGTCAAAATCAGTTAAGCAAAAAAGTAAGAATAGCTATATAAAATCTCAATTCAGCCCTCTGTCCATATGCAGCATGTAATTGTAGAAAGGTTTGGGTTGGAAAGGCCCTTACAGACCATCTAGTTCCAACCCCCCTGCCATGGGCAGGGACACCTTCCACTAGACCAGGTTGCTCAAAGCCTCATCCAGCCTGGCCTTGAACACTTCCAGGAATGGGGCATCGACAACCTCTCTGATCTTCCTGATATCCAATCTAAATCTCCCTCCTTTCAATTTAAACCCGTTACCCCTTGTCCTGCCACTACAGGCCCTTGTAAAAGGTCCCCCTCCATGACAGACTACAAGCTCACACACCACGTCGGACAGAGGACTTCAGGCATGGAATAGTTACTCATTCAAGAGAGTGTGGTCTATTTTCAGTGTACTTTATATGTCTGTACAGTCTGCTCCCTTTTATTTGCTGTGCAATGTCAACACGTAGTACAGAATGGGGACTTGTTCATCTCCTCCTGGGTTCTTGAGGAGCGGTGTCAGATAAGTGTCTGGATGCTCTGTAAATGTAATTTTTTACAACACAAAGACAAGAGTCAAGATTGTCAGCAGCCAGCTAACTCAGAGTACCCAGCTAGAAACATCACGGGACATTTAGCACGTTACACTGTGGGTAGTGTTCCTACTGTGTGCATCTGTGGTGGCTATGAATGGCCAACGCTCCTGCCAAAGGGTGGCGAGTATTTCGAACCGGAGCCCAGCAAGCACACGTCACACAGCTACGGGCTGCCAAAATTCACCCAGGCATCATACAGGAGCTGCAGGGCTGAGGCTGCCCTAGTGTCTAGCTCTGTGTCACCTTCCAGCTGCCTTTGTTACAACCCCATCTGTTCTTCCTTCTCACTCCTCAGTCTTCCGTTTGATTCACCTCTTCCAATCTCTCCATGGCTGAGGGTGGGGTCCTGCAGATAACAGCTTTCCTGGCCCTGCAATCCAGGTCAGAGGCAGTGCTCCAAAGTCCTCTCTCTCCAACTGATAGGGAGGCGTGAGTCATAAGGGGAAAATGATGTGTGATCACAGTATACACCACCTCTTTTCCATTATCAAACATAAGTAGGAGATTTCATGAAAAAAATGGAATGAAAAGCCTCTGAACTGCGTGTCCTGAGTTTGAACTGCTGGCTCTGTCACTCAGCTTTTTTTAACTGAGCTGACTTCGAGCTAGTCTTTTCAGAAAGTATAAACATGCTGCGGGGGGGTGGAAAGAAAAGTAATTCTGTGGCTTGCCCTGCGCCCTAAGTACTGTGCAAGACAAGTTTTCTGGACAGTGCTTTTGAAAACACGTCTAAATTACGCTTTTTGCTGACAGTTTCACGGCAGTTGAGAAAAAGCACATCCAAAATTTGGTTTTGCATGGGCCTCTGTGGATTCTGGCTGGCTCAACAGAATCAAGGAAATTCTCCAGTTGCTGGGTTGTCAGTTGAAAATGCAAATCAGTGCTGCTTGGTTGGGTGTGCTAACTTTTTTCCTTTTTTTTTGAAAAAAAGACTGATTGCAGTATTTTAGAGCATGAGGATTTTTTACAAGAGTAATAGTACCCCCCAAAAGGTGATTTCTTTCCGAACTAGTGAAACCCGAGTTTCAGAAATACAATCATGGAAAGCAGAGGTCTCATTCATCTACATGCAAATCGGCACTATAAACCGTGCTGGACTCTCACAGGGGAGGAAGATTGGAAGTGTCACAACCTCAGAGCAAAACTGGGAGCTCAGCCTATTTCTGCATAACAATTGCTGGAAGTGATTGAAAGCTGTGATTTTTCCATCACAGAAACCCGAGTTTCAGAAATACAATCATGGAAAGCAGAGGTCTCATTCATCTACATGCAAATCGGCACTATAAACCGTGCTGGACTCTCACAGGGGAGGAAGATTGGAAGTGTCACAACCTCAGAGCAAAACTGGGAGCTCAGCCTATTTCTGCATAACAATTGCTGGAAGTGATTGAAAGCTGTGATTTTTCCATCACAGGCTGCAGTGTCTCGATTCCTGTTTCTTCCTCATTTCAGAGTTGGAGGGTTGAATTCTTCACCTTTCAGCCCCTGCTGTATAAACCAGTGGTCAGCATCAGTAGATGTTCCACCTAGGATGGCACACTCCACAGGCCTGTCTGCAATATTGGAACTTAAATTATTTCCATGACACAGAACTGTTGTGATAATTCCGCTGCATATGAAGTCCTGGGATTTGACACTGTAATGCTGTGGCCAAAGCAGTGGAATTTATTCCCATTAGTCGTTCTCTCATCTGTTTTCTTTGTGAGGTTTTAGTTTTTTGACTTCTCTTCAGAACTGTATGCCCACTGGAGGGACAACTTCTAGCTATGCTGTTCCCCGTTCACGTTCTGAATCACATCTTTAAATGAGGGCTCTGATTTTTTTTACTTTCAGCTAGTGATAATGCCGATAACACCAACTGGGGGAGGCTACTGTTCCACATGGAACAACATACCCATCATCAGTTTTGATGTTCCACAAGGCAGAAAATGCTCACACCGTCCCTATGCTTGTGGAGCTGCTCTTACTGCCTTTCTCCTGATTTCTTAAGTCAGCGAAGCACACCAGAGGAGGCTTGCAATGAGCCATTTCTGTCTGGGCAAGATACATAGGAAGCTCCATTTCCACCCTACTCAGCTTGTGGCAGGTTGCCTCTCTTGGCTGCTTCTATTTTGTACCTGATGATATCTTTGTTGGCAAGTTGGGAGCAAAGGTGAGATCTGGAGGGAATCTTTCAGTGTAGAGCGCCTGCTGTGAACATGCTCCATCAGCCCAATTGGGTTCCACTTTTTGAAAAAATCAAATGGAGTTTTTTGTTTTACCTCGTTTTGGAGAACTATTGTAAGGAGCTTTTTCTCTTCCTGTGGCATCGTTTTCTTTTATTTTGTCATCCATGAGCAATTGTGAACATATGCAAACTACTGCTGATAGTTGAATAAGCCCATGGGCCCCTGGTCTAACTGCTCCTCTCTGCAGCCCCAGGGCTTGATCTTGCAGTGCAGGCAGCAGATTCCTGTCGCAACGTCTGCTCTGATGTCGCAGCAGTTCTATATGTGCCTCTAAAAGAGGCAGCAGAGCTATGATCCATCCACCCCACCACTGTGCTCCAGCAGCTCTAACTGGGTATCAAGTCCTGTTTTGCCAGGTGCTACACAAATATGAAATAGAAGATGGTCTTTTCCAGCAAGAACCTACTTTTAATTCACAAGAGATGATGGCAGGTTGTGCTCTGCAAGCAAAGGGGCAACGCTCACGTCTCTGTATGAGCTGGCAAAGGCAAAGCAGCCATGAAACAGAGCGCTGAGTCTTCCGTGCCATGTGGCTTCCCCAAACTCCACATTCAAAACCATGGTGACCTATCCAGGTTCGGACTTGGGCAGACTTCTGCAGTTTAATGGATGATGAGTTGCCCTCCCTGTTGAAAGGCAGATGTTTTCTAGTTGTCAACCAAAAAGAAAGATAAAAATTCTGAATCCCAGTCTATGTCCTTGTTTAGCTGCTCTTTCACCATATCTGCAAAGAGGGGTTCTACCATAGCATTGTAATAAGCCTGTGCTAAATGCTTTAACAAAAGCCATGCAGGCTCTGAAATTAAATCTTATTTACTGTGGTGTTATTAAATCGCTAAATAAATAGATAAACTCAGAAAGGCTGGTAGGATGTGGGCGGGGGAATAAATGAGCTTTGATGGGAATGCCAGTCAATGATAATTCCTATCCTTTGAAGAAAGCGTGATAAACACAGCTGCCAGAAGTGTGATCTGAAATTGCTCTAATTAAATTAAATTTTCACTGGAATGAAAGCAGCTAAGCACCTTGCTTTCGTTCCTTTTCAGCTGGACTAATTCAGGGGATAGTGACTTTCCAATTCTTTCATGACCCGGTAGGTTAAGGTTTGTTAAATAGGTATAAGGTTCTGAATGTGCACAAAGCTATTGTATGAAATTCTGTGTTCATTATCCCTTTTATTGTATTTGCTATTCAGGATTTGTATCTTAATTTACAATCTGAGATCTTCAAGGGGGATTTATCCATACTGGCTGCTAAGCACTTTCTTCATAGAAGTACGGGGAGATTAAATAAGTTCCTCGTGTTTGTCTCTGAAGTAAGTTTATGTGTTAGTAGTAAAAGGCAGACAAGGGTGATTTGATGGTTATGAACTATTTGACTGCTGATCGTGGACTGGGGATGAGAATAAGAAGTCACTGTAAAGAAAGACATCAAGGGAGAAAAGAAACCAAAACCAGGTGATCTCTGGATAATCTCTCATGTTTTGCCTCCTCTCTGTTTCAGAAACCATCTTGCTCCTTTTTGTAGATGGACTGAAAAATCTGTCACTCCCAGATTTGCAATTTTACTCTGCAAGTAAGGTTTTGATTGGGCTCTGAGCTGGATGGTTACCCCTTTTTGGGAGAGCTGAAAATGAAGCAGGGTGATAGATTATTTCAGTACCTTTTTTTGGTGTCCAGTATTTTCTGAAGCAATCTAATTAGTTACAGTGAGCAGCGTAGCCAGAAATAAATAACTGATATATATATGTGTGTGTTTGATTTGTGAGTGCTATTGATTTGAGAGATCTACCTTAGAATATGTCATACAATAAAAATATGGACATATTTTTAGTTTTAGATATAGAAATATTTTATTAATTTACAAAGATACCTTCCATCGATACCATCTCTTAATTTCCAGAATGTCTTAATTATAGCAAAAGAATCTGACAAGGAGACATTCCAGTAGTTACAGCATCTGTTCCAAGCAGGAACACTAGATGGCACTAAAAGACAGGAACTGTGGCGGGGAGACAGGTATATTTAATTTTTTGAGGCTAGTGTTCTACAGTGGAGGATCACTGAAGCAGAAGTGATATCCTGTAGATACCTTTTGTAAAAAAGGAGGAGGTTTCACGGGAATTACAGAAGCTATATTACATGATTTAGTAGTTGCTTGAGGCTATAGAAGAAATCGGCACAATTAGATAGGAAGTGGCAGAACATGATACTAACTAAGCGACCAGGACTGGAAGCAAAGTCCCTCTGCAGATGGAGGGGCTGAAGCTTTTCCACTTGCTCATGGTGTCTTGCAGAAAAAAAATCTCCCCTAAAATTCACATGCTCTCACCCATTCACCACTGTACTCCTTGAGTGCAGCCCTAGCACCAGTAGCACCAGTTACAGAGTTCAAAACAACTTCCATGGCGTTTCATGCTCTGATCCTACCCGTCTGACCAAACACAAACTCTTGGGCTGACACAGGAGACGTGCCACTGGCGTTCAAGATGAGGGCTGTGTCAGAAGTCAAGGTTATTACGAGCCTTTAATAAAAACCATGTCAAGTGAACTCCAGGGGAAGAACAAAGAGGAAGGGAAGGAGGGAGTCCGTGTCTCTGACTCAGACTGCAAACTCTGACGCTCAAACCATTGACTGCCTGACCCAGGGTGTTCCACATGCTTCAGAGCGACTTTTAGAGAACCAATTACCCTCGCAGTGGGATGAAAGTGTAACAGCTTGTCATGTGCAAGGGATCACTGCGTATTATCCAATATCTTATTCTGGTCTTAAAAAATGTACTTTTATTCCAACTGCAAAAGCAAGAGCGCAAAAGGTTAGGAAATTCTGCCTCTCTGAGGAACAATCCAACTGTATTTCAGCCTGTTCTGTGCACTAAGCGAGTCAGAGGTCCTTTGGGACAAAATGGTATGCAATTATGTAATTAAAAACTAAGGCATATGCTCTAAGGCAGCATATTTACGGCAGGAGCAAGCTTTGGCTAGCATTTCAGCACTGGGTTTGCCTAGCTGGATAATTATTTTTTATAGGCAATTTTTTTTACTCAGTATTATCATTTATTTAAAAGGTAAAGGACGGCCCGCTGCATGCACAGGGACATGGCAGGCCCCGCTGCAGGTGCCAGAGAAGTGGTCTGTGTTGATAAAACTGCCCCTGGGCCACCGTGGCCTACACTGAGCCCTGCGTGGGCCTGGCTGCCGGAGCCAAGGGCGAGGCTGAGGAGCTCGCCTGGGTCCCTCATCATGCTCCTCTCCTCCGTGCTCTTCCAGGCCCTTCCACTATGTTGCCTGTCTCACCATGGTGCCAGAGACACTCTGTGACTACCTCAGGTTACTGGGTGGCTGCTGAGTGAGCCAGATTTAGTTTCTTTGCTTAATTCCTCCAAAACCAACCGACCAAACAACAGATTTTCCACGGTAGCATTATGCTGGTGTGTGGGGTTCTTCTCGTTACTGTAATTTTGGGAGGGGACTTGGGCAGGCCCTGCGGCCGCGCCACACTCAAGATGGCGGAAAGCAGGCGAGGCAGGCGCCGCACTCAAGATGGCGCCTCTCCCCGCCCCCTTCCCGCCCCCCCAGCGGTGACTTCCGGAGGG
>NW_010243087.1:6418-18507 GCF_000690775.1 Eurypyga helias | reverse complement strand
AAACCATTCTATGATTCTACGATTGCTTTCTGATTGTTTTTTTTTTTATTTAAGAGAACTGTCTGTCTGTTGCATTGCATTACCAGAAGGTTTTGACATTTCCATGTGTGTATAGGAATTTATTATTATAATTAGTCTTTAAATCTTTTGCCTAATCTTGTGTTCAGATGTAATTTTGATGTAATAATGTACAGAAACATTACACACGATAGGATCCCTAGGATAATACAGGTTGGAAGCAATATCTACAGGTAACGTCATCTAACCTCCTCCTCATGCCGGGTCCTTTATTGCTGGAGCGGGTTGTTCTGGGCTGCGTTCAGCTGGGTCCAAGGATGGATGCCCCCTGCTTGGCTGTCCCTGCGTTGAAAAGATTTTTACGTATGTCCTCTTGTTTGAACATGACTTATCTCAGCTTCTTCCAGTTGTGTCTCATCCTCCCACTGTGCACTCCGTGAAGAGCCTGGCTCCATCATCTTGACGGCCTTCTTGTGGGTATTGGGTCCCCCATAGCCTTTCCTCCTCAAAAGAAAACCCAAAAGAAGGACACAGAGGTAATTCCCCTGCAGTGACTGCAGCTCGCAGAAGTAGCTGTCGTACCACACCTGCGGGACAGACACCAAGGATGGATTCCATTAACAGTGGTGATCAGTCAGAATTTGTCAGCAGGGGGAAGCCAGTTCAGGTGAGCTCGCTCTTCGCTTCAGTAATAACACTCTCTGAGCTTTCTGTTATTTGAGGTAGTCAGCCCCTTCCTAACAATATCGTAAGAATGCAGTACTGTAACAAGCTATTATCGAGACAGTTGTTTCTAAAAAAACCTTCTCGTACCTGAATATCAGCCTAAATCATGAAGAAGGAAGAATACTGGGTTAAAGCTTTAAGTAGGTATATCATTACAGATTTGTAGGGCTTTCCAAGACTTCCAGTGTTTAGAAACAGGTGATGACATTTGTGGAACCAAAACTGGCTCTTTATTAGCGTCTCTTCGACTTGGGATGTGCTTTGTTGCATCAGCTTTTACTGACTGTGAAAAGTGTTCCGATGCTAGCCTTGCTTCCCAGCTTATGTAGGATTCTTAGCAAGATGTTTAGCAGTGCTTTAATTCTTCAGATGGTTAACTTATTTCTTGTACCTGCTGGTCCCAGCTGGCCTTCAGTGTTTCACAGAAGGTTATCTCATCGTGCATCTGACGTACGTATCAAACTCAAATTTATATCATTCAGCTATGTTGTCTGAATTCTGTTCTCTTGTCTTAGCAGTCCCGAAAGCCCCAGGCTAGTAAAGCGAGGTATATTGGCATTACAGAGAAAAGAGGAAAAATTTAGCAAAGGTAATGTAAGTGGGAATCAGCAGATGCAGGCAAACCGCAGGACGTACCTGCAGCAAGAAAAGATATTTCTGTGCTTCACGCTGGAGCATTCTGGGCTGTCTGCACATTTTCTTCTCAGGTCGGTAACTTCAGTCCTGCATTTCCTGAACATCCTCATTCAGGATCATGAAAAGTTTGTCTTTAGTGTCACTTTAGAGCAGAGCTGTAGATAAAGCTCTAATGAGTGTTATTGATCTTCTGTCCATTTTCTGTTTTGCTGGCATTACAAATCCATGATAAATGTTTTCCTTGCAGCCAGGACTACTCCTGATTTGTTCTCTATTCAAAACTTTCCTCTCTAAGAAGCAGTTTGTGTGTATGTGCTTGGAAAATGATCGACCTACGTTAGTTTATGTTCCGAATAAATTTTAAGTGGGGGTGGAAATGAAAGAGGCGGCACATAGCAAGGATGTGTGTTTCCCAGTGCCAGCCTTTTAGTGTCTTCTGTGTGGTAGAATAACATTCAAGGACTTAGGAGTGACCAAGATACGCTAGAAAATGCTAATATGTTGGGTTTGGATTTGGTGGGGGGGGTTTGCTTTTTTTTTTTTTTAAAGGTTAAGAAACTCACCTTGGTATTAATAAGATGTTGAGCTCCGACTTGGACAGTTCAGTTTTGTCAGTTGGTTTGATTTGCAGTTGGGATCTGTCCAGAATACAGCATGATCTGAACAGAGCGATTCCATGCCCTGGAGATGCTTGTGCTCCCAAAAGCAGGTAAATAAAGAGTTCAGTTGTGTCTCCAGCAGCAATGCTTCCCAGGGCAGTTAATCCTCTTTTGCCTGAGAAACACTGATAGCCTTTACATCTTTGAGGAGCTTTTTGCTGCCTGGAAGATGTACCGAAGCAGCAAAATATATCGCCTTTCTTTTGGGTAGGCAGAACCAGAGATTAGGGAAGAAAGATTGTAACTCACCATTTCTTTCCCTGCTGGAAATCGTATGTGGAGATAGTACATCACTGCAAAGAGAGCAGACACTTCTGTATTTATAAATAAAACTGTGCTTTCAATGAGTAGGTTGGCTACATGTGATTTGGATATTTTCCTTGTAGGACAATTCTTTGTGATATATTATTTTTGACATTCTGCACTGTGAAAAGATGCTCCGGGAGGATGGCCATAGAATATGGATACCTTCATTACAGGGGTAAGAATTCCTACACTTGCAAAAACACAATTTCAAGTCTGCTCTTTTTACCTCTACTTTCTCTTTAAAAGCATCAAACTGGGCAAGAATTCTGTGAAGGTCAGATTTCACGAAACATTACACAGACACTCACTGTGCCTCTTACCCACAAAACAAGGGGTGCTGGGTGAAACCTTGGGCTGTTTGCTCCTGAGAATGACGGTGGGTTATCACCCAGCCAGCTCCTCTCCCAAAGAACATGTTGCTTGTGCAGAAGCACGGGATGACAGCAGGCTGTGTGGGAACTGAAGATTTTACCTTCTGTCTGTCAGCAGGTGAGCACCAAACAAGGCGGCTGTAGCTGGAGAGCGTATCAAGGGCAGGGCAACATCAAAACAGCCACAGCAACAAGAAGTAAGTGATAAAGGGGCTAAGGCAAGGATTTTGCTAGGGTAATATTTCACTGCAAAGCACACAGTAACGTCTAACACCTTAGTTTTATCGTACTGATTGATCATAGACCAAGAGATTCTGAAGGAAGGGAACAAACACAAAGCTGAAGTGTTCCACCTTCAAAATGGATTTATTATTGTAGCATTGTCCACCATGTATGCCACATTTCCTGCTTAAAATGTGCAGGTTCCTAAATTCTGGTATTTTTAAAAGAGTACGCATTTTTAGTAAAGCCTTGACATGTCTTACTTCCAGGGTTGTATGACTTGATCTGTATGCCAGACTTGTCAAAGACTTGTCTGTCAGAAGAGCCACCTCCACTAGATATGTGTTTTCATTTTTCATTTGTTTCAAATGATGTCCCTACTTAGAAAAAAACTGAAAAACCTGTTCACCCTCTCTGTTTTTACGGACTTCTAATATACTCAGTTGTAGTTTTTCCAGCCTGTGAGTCCCAGTGCACTTAGTTACTTCTCTACAAACTTTGGTCATCCTCTTTATCTGTTCTGGTACAATTTCTGAGACATGGAAGGGAGGAACAGAGCCATGCCTTGTATCATATGTTGCAGAAACAGAAGGTTCAGACACATCCAGGTTTATCTAGTGGCATAAAAATGTTTTTCATTTTGATTGTTTGGTTACTTGAGGTAGTGTTTGTGCAGGATTATTTGGTTTGACCCTCATTCCACATTGGTAGCGGTCATCTGAGATTATGTTACTTTCTGCAGGGTTTTTATGGTTTATTTTATTATTTTTCTCATGTACTTCAACATAGTTACAGACTAACGTCCATTTAAAAGTTGGTTACCCAAACTGTGTGTTTCACAAAGATTTTTCAATGGTTTTTCATGCAGCCCTCATTCAGAAACTTGTCTTCATCAGCACTCTTCAACGTCTTTACTATTGGTCCCCTTGACCCAGTAAACTTGTCGCTAGCAATTGTCTGCAGTAGCTAGCTCATTTTGCTGAATATGAGGCACATCAATAAAAGCACAACAGTAGACAACGGTCCTGCAGCTGGTCAGAAACGGGCTGTTAGCTTGGTTGAATTGGCTCTGACAGTTCCATCCTCCATGAGAGCTCAGTGCCCTACACTTCCCTATGTTTTCCCCCCATGATGCCCTGTTGTGCTTGATGGGAATGAAGTACAGGGTTTCCAGGGTGAATGAGCATCCCATCATAGAGCAGGAGGACTTCAGCAACACAAGTACAGAGCCTCATCTTTCCTTAGAGCTTGGAAGAGTTGGGTTTTAACCACAACCAGTGTTTTCAGAAAGTAATTATAACTGCAAAGACTTCATAGAAGAAACAAAAACAAAAAAACCAAACAAAACTCTAGAAAATCCCTCTTTAAACGTCTCTGACTACCATGACATGCAGAAACATGAGAATCTTACTTACTTTGATTTCTTCTTTTAGTGATACATTTCATCTGTCTTTTTTTTTTTTTTCACTTGCTTTGGGATTGGCCAACAAGGGGATGGCTCGATGCTCATGCTAATCTGAACGGTGCTGTTTGAACAAAGCGGGGCATTTTATCGTGTTGACTGAACCTTCCTAGGATACACTAAGCTGAGCAAACAGAAGATAAAGTCCAAGGTAATGTCCAGCTCAGTCGTAGCTAGATCTGCCAACCTGGTCAGCATTTCTGCCTCAAAACAGAGCTGTCCTTTCTGAAGCTGCCTGGGAGGGGATGGCAGAGACCCCAACAGCTCCACTGTTGCACAGCCGTGCCGTTACCAAACCTCAGCTTCCTGTGTCACTTACCAATACCAGATACATGGCAGTTAGTAGAAATTTGTTATGTATAATCAATTTATATGTGTCTGTGACAAAAATAGCTGTAGAAGCTGAAAGATCTGATTTAGTCACTGGTCAGCATGCCTAATTCCAGCAAAGCTGGGTATTAAACCAAGATGCGTTCTTCTGAAGATATGAAATACTAAAACGTTTCTTGATAGCAGTTGGTACAAGTCAGCCTCTTTTCTCAAGGCACAAGGATAATAAAATGCTAGACCTGGTGCACTATTTATGAGGAATAAGAGGGAAACAATTAGTGGTAATCTCTGAGGGAAATAAGACTTAATGGCGAAAGTCAGTATACATAAACCTTAACATAAAAAATGTGACTGCCATTAAAACCAAATTGTCTACTTAACGTGTGTTCCTCTCCTGATGTCAGCATCGTCTGCCAAGTGGTGCTGACGCCCTGTCACTGAGTGTCCTCTTGGTCTGCCCTCTGAGGCTTCCCTCGCTTCCCAGACATGGAAACAGGGAAACCAGCTCCGCGCAGGGCTCTGCTTTACAGTCCGCTGTGCTTTGCAGTCCAGGTGCTGAAAGCTGCGTGACGGCCTTTTTCTGCGAGAATCTTTATCTACGTAATGTGCGTGTAAAATATTTATTCTAATGGGCAAAGCAGATGTATGCTGTTTTAAAAAAAAAAGTAATGCCTGAAAACAAATAAGCAGAAGGAGTTTAGTCTAAATGGGAGAAAAATACAGAGCACAAACTGCGAATGAAACCGGGGGGTGATTTTAATTAATCTGGTAGAACCATCTGTGCGGGCTCTGGCTATAGAGGAAAAAAGGCACAACGGTATCTGAAGGCAACATTCAGTAGTATGGGTGTGAAATATATACAGGAAGTAGCCTATATAATCGTAAAAAGGGGATGGTCGTGTAATTTAAGGCCCGGTCCTGGAAGCGTTCTTTTTGTGACCTCTACCATTCATTTAAGCACTTAATGAATGTTTGTCACAGTGCTGCTTTAAATGTTATTTCTGGTAAAGACACTGCAGAGAAAAGTGGAGCAAAATCTAGCCTGGGCCATTTTGGACTTTGGAGCTATAAATGCTACAGATGTTCTGTAGCAAAAATGCACCCAAGGTGTGAATTTTTTTTTTGTCTAGTCTTTGGCACTTCAGTAAACTGTTCAAAATTGCTGGACATAAGTGGAGGAAAAACTAAATGTACAGCAAGGTATAAGTAGCTGCAGCTCAGTTGGTTAAACTTCAGACCTGACATGCAGGGAGCACCTTACAGAGTGTATCCTTGTGCACTCAGATACTTTCAATTTAAACTCATTACCTTTTGTTCTGTCACTACAGGCCCTTGTAAAAAGTCCCCCCCCAGCTTCCTTGTAGCCCCTTCAGGTACTGGAAGGCTGCAATAAGGTCTCCCCAGAGCCTTCTCTTCTCCAGGCTGAACAAGCCCAATTCTCTCAGCCTGTCCCCATAGCAGAGGTGCTCCAGCCCTCTGAGCATCTTCGTGGCCTCCTCGGGACTCGCTCCAACCAGTCTGTATCCTTCTGATGTTGAGGGCTCCACAGCTGGATGCAGCACTCCAGGTGGGGTCTCACCAGAGCAGAGTAGAGGGGCAGAATCCCCTCCCTCGACCTGCTGGCCACACTTCTCTGGATACAGCCCAGGATACGGTTGGGCTTCTGGGCTGCCAGCGCACACTGCTGGTTCCCTGCGGTTTCTGTGACAGAAGACACTGGCAGTGGTCTGCATTCTTCTTGTTTGTTTTTTTTTGTGGCATTTTGTGGATTGAGATTTTTATCAAGGGTTTAATGCTGTTCTGTCCTTCTGAGAGAGGCCGCTGAGACTTCAGAGTAAATGTTCTTCCTGGCTTGCAATACCAGTCCAGTCTATTGTCCTACAGATGTGTTATGTCCCAAGAGAAAACCAGTTGGTACTAACAGCTATCTTATTTGGGAAGTTCTTTCATTACCACGTCACTGTGGTTGCTAGTTTCAGCATCTGAAATCAATCACGGTTCAGTAATTGGGAATTAAATCTGCAGGTGAACAGAAATCAAAATCCAGTTTGCTGTAATACCAAGATACCTCTGTGCTCCACCAAATTTCAAATCTATAACGGCTCCACCAAATTTCAATTCTATAACCAGAGGGATATCCACATATCATAATTGTGGGGAAAAATGTGGTATAATTCCTATTATCCTTAGGAAAAGTTTCATTAACACAACCTACAGTGTTTACAGAGCTGCCACTGAAGATTCCTGAGAAGCGTCACACAACCGTGTGTGGGGGGTGGTGGTTGACAGCCAAAGTCACAAGGCTCTACTTTACTGATGAGATTGGCTTAACCCTCGGCCTGAGAGCAATCCTCTCTATTAAAGAACAGTATTTAGCATTGCTGTGGAAAACAACATTTTGGGGGTGTTTGTCAAGAGTGGAAGCTTCCAGTTTGTGGAGCTGGCAGCTTTTCCAGCTCCTAAGAGCGGTAGATCAGTTTGCATTGCTTAATCCATTTGTAACTTTGAGAAGTTGACCTTACGGGATGAGATTTCCCTTGCCTGTTCTCTGCAGTCAGTGGTTTGAATGGTGAGCTGTAAAAAGCGAGCTGTGGGGCAGAGGGAGGAGGACTCTGTAGTCGCTTACTCTCTTGCAGTCTGCCAAGATCTTCCTCATTGGCCTGGAGAATTTTAACAGTTTTTACTAGTCCTGTGGTCCCAGGGATGTACTGTCACAGCTTCTGACACTGCCAAAAATTAAAAAATCTGAAGTGAGCCAAAGTCTTTGTTTCAAAACTGTAACTGTATGTTTATGAATGTATTTTTGGTAGTCACTTTCGGAAACATACTTTTAGGCGGGACTTCATCCTACAACCTAGAGAAGAAGATATGTAGCTCTAAGATTGACTGGATCAACCAAGACTTGAAGTGTTCTCTGTTTCTCGTCACTCTATAGGATGCCTTATTGATGCTAGTTTTGCAAATGAGTCTGTAGCTTCCTATTTGTAGAGTTTGAGTAAAAAGAAGGCAGTTGTCCACAGTGTCCGGAGACTCTCCTGCTTGGCCAGCCAGCCTGCTTCTCTCTTTTGGAACAGCCACTAGGAAATGTACCCTCAGCCAGATCCTCCCTCCAGGGAAGCACCAGAAGAGTCCTTTCGCTCATCTTTTTACCTATTTTTAAGTTTGAGCATGAAGTGGAGAGTAGGTGGATTAGAGAGAGGTAATTTTTTTTTTTGTGTGTAAACATTACCTTGAATGTCTGAATGGTTGTGTGGTTCATTCATTCATGGGTGCCTATCCCAGTTGTTCTGCTCTGCCTTTTAACCATAGCATCAGTGTGAACTATATGAGGACTTCAGACATTAGGGACCTGAAAGAAAGGAAGTAAGTAGCTCTTCTTAGAGCTATTCCAGCCACTTTTGATGGAATATTAAATGATCAAATGTAGCCTGGTTTCCCTGCTTGTCTTACTACCAGACATGCACTTATTTTGAATATTCCAGTGACTGTTTTCACATGTTTTATTCTCCAGATGGCTTACCAAACCCTGTTACTTTTCTGAGCTTCTAGTGTTTTTAATTAATCTATTCATTTGGCTAAAAGGATTTAAAAGCTCAATACATACTATTGTTTTGCTCTTGGATTACTTAGCTGAAGCTGTTTTAACTTTTCGCAAGAGGGAGACAAGTTGGTGACAGAAGTGCATCAGCATCTGTGATATGTAAATGCTGTAGATAACCCTGTGTAGAGCAGCAAAAATCTCTTTTACAGATGTTTAGAATAAAATGAAAACAGCTTCAGACCCCAGTGCTCTGAATTCATGGCTTGTATCCTAAAGCGTGTTTGTGAATCCTTTATGAATTGGCCTGGGAGAATACTGTGAAATAATCTATCTGCCAATAATTAGACGATGGTACACAGATGCATTAGCTCTGTGCTTTGATTTGGCAGTGATTTCTGTCTGGCCTAGAACTAACTCCATATGGTGGTTTTCTTAACCTGTTTGAAGTGATAGAGCTTGTCCAGCCTTCTGTATGTAGGTTGCCAATGAAAAGAAGCGTTAAAGCTCATCTTCCGAAGGGTGTGCATAGTGTCTGCTGTTCCTGTGGATAGGTATAGGTTAACAAAACACTGTCCTGCCTTGTCCTTTCCCACCTAGATCTGATGATTCCTGTAAGTCTGAAGTCACGGGAGGGAGGCTCAGGTCCCAAAGCGTGTGGCCCAGTGGCACAGCACTGAAATACCCAATTTCCCTCTTTCACCTTGAGCTTGGAGCTGTGCTAGAGGGGACCTGAGGAGGGGCTGCCCAGGGAAGAGGCAGGCAGCAGAGTTATTCCCGGGGGACATTTTTATTGGGATCACCTGAGGACCCATCGCGAAGGCTCAGCCATGCCCTGGGGTATGCTGATGTTAGGAGACAACAAATCCTAGAGCTTCCATTGTGGTGGGGCTCCGGGGGGCTTTCAAAGGACACGTTGGCTGCCGTGAGATTTCTCCTCAGATTTTTGCGTTGGGCCTTTGTCACATGTCCCTGAACAGAGAGTTGATCAGGCCACGCCTTAGGTTTAGATTTTTCTTTTGGGCTACTGATGTGGCTAATAGGTTCATGTCCTTTCAAGTTTAGCCCCACGCTGTTATGATTAGGTAGCTTCCAACCTGGTTTGTTTCCCAAAATGCAGGCAGAAGGAGCACCCAGCATTAGATTGTGCCCCGTTATAAAATATTATAAAGTCCTGTAGACTATGGAAGCCAAAATGGACATGCCTGTTGTAGGCACCTGAGATAAAGGTTTATCTCTAACAGGGAATAAACTTATATGGGGTATCTTAAAAAACCTTGATACTGAACATACAAATCCACTTCATAGTCCTGTCACGTATCTGCAATGCAGAATGAGAAGGCCCTTGACCTGTGGGTAGGGAGTTCCCTGGGATTTTGACCTGCTTCAGATGTGTACATTTCCATTTAGAGAAGAGAAGGCTCTGGGGAGACCTTATTGCAGCCTTCCAGTACCTGAAGGGGCTACAAGGAAGCTGGGGGGGACTTTTTACAAGGGCCTGTAGTGACAGGACAAGGGGTAACGGGTTTAAATTGAAAGTGGGGAGGTTTAGATTGGATATCAGGAAGAAGTTCTTCCCGGAGAGGGTGGTGAGGCACTGGAACAGGTTGCCCAGAGAAGCTGTGGATGCCCCATCCCTGGAAGTGTCCAAGGCCAGGCTGGATGAGGCTTTGAGCAACCTGGTCTAGTGGAAGGTGTCCCTGCCCATGGCAGGGGGGTTGGAACTGGATGGTCTTTAAGGTCCCTTCCAACCCAAACCATTCTATGATTCTATGATAATAGTGCACAATGCTTAGTTGAGGTAATGAAATCTACTGTCTAGAGTGCAAAACCCTGGGGAAAAACTGCCCTTTTTAACTTCAGAGGAAGTGGCATGCTGTATCTACCACTCTGCTCCTGTGCTGTTTTTAGCATTAACATGGGACGATCTCAGTCTGATGCATTTAACGAATTCCTTATTCTTATTCTTAGAATTCATTATTTTAAAAATATCTCTCTCAATCTTTTGTAAGTAAAAAATTGCAAATATATAGTACAGATAAATTCCCTGCAGAAATCAGTCCTTTTTCATCCTAGACGTTTCCCAAAGAAACACTGACTGCAACACTGAGAAAGTGAACCCAGTGACACCAGAGAGTAACGGGGCTCTGCATTATTGGGTATTTACCTTGCGACTCTGTGTCAAGCAGTAATTTGACAGTAACAGAGGCCAAATTCGAAGCCATGCTAGGTACTCTCCCCAGATAATTGGTCCTAGTATTTAACTGTCATCATTTTGAAAAGCTTTATTTTCTTTAATTTTCTTAAAAGTGTAATAGAAAAATATCCCTTTCTCAGATTAAATGTTAGCATCTTGTAGAATACCTCGATGTTGCCTCCTTCCTTATTATTCCTTTTGTATTTTGAAGGGCTTTTTTAAAAAATCTCCTCTAGGTTAAACAAATAGAATTAATTATTCACACACACACACCCCCTTATGTTTTGGACCTCCTCCTTTCGTTTCTCCTTGATTTGTCAAATTTTATTTGAAATATTGTGCCTTGTACCACAGTTATGGCCTTGTCAGTACTTTGCAGAATGGAATAGCTGCTTTTCGTGACCTTCATGCAATGCTCCTCTACCTTCAGTCCAGAATTACTTTTCCTCTGTACTCATGTTCTCAGCTCATTCTGTTTGTGGTTTACTGTAACCCCAGCTACGTTTCTGAGGTGCTGTTGGGAAAACAGTTTTTTTTTTTTTGAATTTACAACTTTAATTCTTCTTTCTGAGGTGTACTATCTTTTTTTGGTTAAATTTCATGTCATTTCTTTGATAAGAGGCTTTAACCATGTCCTTGAGAATCTTTATGCGTTTGCAGCATCCAGAAATTGTTTCTGCTCTATCAACCATATCACTACTGGATATTCAGAATATAATTCAAAACCTGTGACAGATGTTCCATTTCATCTCCCACCTTTCCAGGCTAAAAGTAACTATTAATAACTGTTCTATGAACATGTTGTTTTCTTATTTTTTTCAATTGGTTATGAAGGTATTTAATACTAACTTCACCTAAATGATGTATCCTTAATTTTCCTATGTAAATGTCAAATGCCAGAAGCTTTAGTAAAGGCAAGATGCATAGTTTAAAGTTCTTCCCACTAGTCTGATAGTCCTGTCAGGGAAGTAAATTCAGTTAGTGTGTCATCATGCATTTTAGACAATCCTTCTTTTTTCTATTTCCTGTTGGGGTGTGTTGCCCCTGGCTGGAGGCCAGATACCCACCAAAGCTGCTCTGTCACTGCCCTCCTCAGCTGGGCAGGGGAGAGAGAATATAACAAAAGGTTCCAGGGTCAAGATAAGGACAGGGAGAGGTCACTGATCACTTACTGACATGGGCAAAACAGACTCGACTTGGGGAAATTGATGTCATTTATTGCCAATCAAATTACAAGTTAATGAGAAATAACACCAAATCCTTAAAAAACACCTTCCCCTCACCTCTCCCCTCTTCCCGGGCTCAGCTCTGTTCCCCCTTTCTCTCCCTCCTCCCCCTGAGCAGTGCAGGGGGACGAGGAATGGGGGTTGTGGCCAGTCCATCACACGTCTCTCCTGCTGCTCCTTCCCCCTCAGGGGAGGATCCTCACTCTGACACTGCTCCAGTGTGGGGTCCCTCCCATGGGAGACAGTCCTCCAACAACTTCTCCAACGTGAGTCCTTCCCAGGGGCTGCAGTTCTTCACAAACCGCTCCAGCGTGGCTCCTTCCCAGGGGTGCCGTCCTTCAGGAGCAGCCTGCTCCAGCCTGGGTCCCCCCGGGGTCACAAGTCCTGCCAGCAAACCT